>NW_024871288.1:985000-1132500 GCF_019054845.1 Dipodomys spectabilis | reverse complement strand
CCACCACCACCACCACCTCCACCACCACCTCCACCACCACCACCTCCACCACCACCACCACCTTCACCACCACCACCAGCACCACCACCACCACCACCTTGACCACCACCAGCAGCACCACACCATTCTCTCTGCGTAGTGGGCTGGGTGCGTCACATACCCCACCCTTCTCCATTTTTGGATGTCATTCATATACATGTCCTGCCCCAGTATTTGGGGCCGTTCACAGGTCTTGCTTCTCCAGTGGGCTTTCCACAGTCCTCCTACACACTGGGCGGCTCCTCTTTGGATGATACTCTTGGTCTAAATGAGTCGTGTGCTCTGTCTTGACCGGTTTTCCCAACTGGGATGTTCGCCTCCCAGGGGCAGAGACCTCAGCTTGGGACTCTTGATGTCCTCAGGGTCTCACACAGCGGCTTTGCACACCGGGGCTTCCGTAATGGCTGAGGACAGCCCAGGATGTGGAAATTGGTTTGTGCTCTACGCGGAAGCTCTTGGCATAGGCCAGGTTCTGCCTTCGACTGAGTGCTCACCGGCTCTTCCTAAACCCTTCTCACAATAAGGAGACGAGAGATGTAGGACCAGAGCCATTTCCCTTAGCAAGGCCACATTCAGTGTTATTCCTGAAATGGGACTGAGAAAAAGCATTTGTAACCTCTGACCTTTGCGAGAGAGCAGGTTGGCAAAATGCAGAGAGATCACAGACCTTAAAATTTACGCAGACGTAGGTTTGCATTCTCTCTTCTGCTACTTATTCCCTGCACTGCCGGATAGAAATGACTGATTTTCTAGTCTGCCCCTGCCACTTCAGGGAATCAAATCCAGACAGTGGGCATTTCACCATGTGGAATGACTCAAAAGATTTGGAGTCTGAACATGATGACTTACAGCTGTCATTCTAGCCAGGCAGGAGGCTGAAATCAGGAGGACTGGAATTCCAGGCCAGCCAGGCGAGCAGTTCGCAAGACCCTACCTTAACAGAAATATCTTGATGGGGGTGGTGCTCACCTGTCATCCCAACTACTGTGGGCAGTGCAAATAGAAGGAACAGGGTCCAGGATGGCACCATGTGAGACCTTTTAACAAATTTAACAAGAGCAAAAAGGGCAGCAGGTGTGACTTGAGTGGTAATGCACCTGCTTGTAAGCACAAGGCTCTGAGTTCAAAATGGAGTAGCACCACCACCACCAAGGATAAATACATAAAAACTAAGATTCCCATTGTTATAATGTATATATTATTCTGTGAAGATGTTTTCTAGACATATTATTTGAAAAATGTGCTTTGTTGGGCCACTCCAGAAACTTTATCTCACTTAGTGATATTAAAAAAAAACAAACAAAGAACTCTGAAAGAAGGTCTTCTATTATTGTTTCTCCTGCCAAGGAGAATTCTAAGATCGGCATTTTCTTGTAAATGCAATAATTGCTTTCCTGACATTGCAATATAATATGGCCATTTCCTTTTATCTAAACTGCATATGCTTCAGCATCTGCCCATTCAAGCCACTGTAACAAGAGACACAGAAAGAAATTGCTTTGGCCACTCTCCGGAGGTGTCGGTCTAGATGCTGTCATTTCTAGCCAAGGTTGGGAGAAATCTCTCCACCGAGCAGGAAATCTGTCCCTGGAAGCTTATCCGTCTTGCAACATGATGAAATATGAACACTATTACAAACTGTGTTTTCATCTGCTGATTGGCTTGGCTTTTCATCCTGAGTGATAATGACAAATACAAATTCTCAGTGACTTATCAACCACAGAAAGAGGGATTTGCCGTCAGTCATCTCCTAAAAGGCCCCAAATGCAACTTGAAACTAGAAAAAGAAATTGAGCCAATACAGAAATTTCCCCTGGTACCAGTGGACCTGTCAGTTACAGCTTTCTGTCTCCATTAAATGGCTCCCTGTCTGTCCCAACCTGAGCCCGTTCACAGAACGAGGCCCAGCCGGCCAAGCCCAGCAAGCTTCGCTTTCATCCACACAAAGGGTTTCCTTTCTTGGCCCATGCAACTTGTAATTTGTTAGGAATTAATCTGAGACAGCCGCAGGAGATTTACCCTACTGGTGCTCTGTGTGCTTAGAGATCTGAATGAAATTTATGATCATGTCAAATAAAGAGGTCACTGAGCCCAATATTTAAATTTTCAACCATTGATGAAGAGGCTGTTTATTTATTTTTCTTTTCTTTGTGATGGTGTTGGAGATTGAATCTAGGGCCTTTTGTCTTTTGTCCCTTTTGGATGATATTTATTTTTTGTATATAGAATCTCACTAATTTTGCCTCGGCTGGCTTCAAAATCAAGATCTCCTTGCCTTTCCCCCCTGAGTAGTTCGGATTACAGGGAGTTGCCACCATATCTAGGTCCTTTGATTTCTAAACTATGTCCCAGGGGGTTTAATTCCTGCCAGTCAGTATTTTAGACCCTGGCATTTCCATAATTAAAAATACAACTTTTCCTTCCTTCATGTAAGTATTGGGGAAGGACTACAAAAAGTGAATTAAGAAATAAAAAAGATGTTGGGCATTTCTTTGTGTCTCTTAGCCATTTTTACTTCTTCTGAGAAGATGCTCTTTAGCTCATTATCCCATTGATTAATTGGATTGTTGGTTTGGGGGGTTTAATAATGAAGAGTGAGGGAAGGAGAGGGGAAGGGGGAGGGGCAGAAAGGTGAGACTCGCGATACTGATCAAGCTATGTTGTATTCACAAACTGCTTTGGTAAATGGCAACTCCTTTGTACAACTACTTAAAGATAATATTAATATGGAAAGATGATGCTACTGAAATTTTACAAAGAAAAAAAGATTGAGAAGACAGCCAGAAGCAGTAGCAGAAGTCTGTAACCTTTGCTCATTGGTAGAGATCAGAGGTGAGGCTAGCCTGAACATAAAAGTTTGCAGGGTTCCATCTTACTTACTGGCTAAAAGAAAGCACAGACGGGATCACAGCCCAGGCTCCCCCAGGCCTGTCTTGAAATGAACCAGGGTAAAAGGAGACTGAGGGAGTGGCTCAAGGGGTTGAACACCTGCCTAACAAGTGCAAGGCCCTGCATTCAGACAGACAGACAGACAGACAGACCATGGTGGGGGAAGTTTGAAAGAGGAGGGGGAGATTGAAAGAGCATATGGGGGGATTGAAAGGGGAGAGAATGTAAAGAGAGAAATTGTACGGTCCAGAAGGTAAAAAGGGAGGAATGAGAACGTTGAAGAAAGCAAGCAAGGGTAGCGATCTGTACCTGCTAGCTATGGCCTTTGTATATATTAAATAAGGTCTTGCAAGAGGCCTCCGGCTGGTCGCAGAAAGCCCTCGGAGAAGGCCAAGTTGTGCATCAGTTTTGTTTTGCTCAAATGTTTCTAAGTGTAATTGTTCTAAGGAGTTTTCCTCTTAACCATTTTCACGAAACAGGAATCAAAGCGGAGCGTCAGTAACCTGGGGCAGAGTCCTTGGCGCGTCTCAGGATGGGGTAAGTCCTCTCTTGGCTTCTGAAGCCATGTGGATTTGTGGCTTGAGCTGTCTGGCTGGATGTGAGTCATTTTGGTCTGAGATAGAAGCAAGATCTGGTGCTCTAAGCCTCAGCTGTCTGGGGCGTCAGACAAGGGCTGGGTTTCTGCAGTGATTTTAGGTTGTGGACCAGGTCAGGCATAAACAAAGCAAAAACAAAAGAACTGCACTGTGTTTAGTAGGTTGCTAGGAACAGAAATTAAGGCTCATCACAGGTCACCTGTGCCCAGGGAGGCCAGACTTGTACTTTCTGGAGCTGCATCCGGGATTCCTTCTCGCTATTATTCCTCGCTGGGTGAGTCTGTCCTGGGAGGGCAGGTGACCTCTTTGGGGTTTTTTTTGAGGTGAGATTTGTCTGGAATGTCTCCATTTGGACTCAAGCCTATCATGTGTAAGAACTTCCAGAAAGTTCTGTAAATGAACTTTTTTTTGTTTACCAAAACGGGTGAAACTAACGAGAAATAATTTGTAATTATGCAGTATAGCTCCATTTGGAAGCACTCTCTCTCCACCTAAACAGATTAATGTCATTGGAGCCCCTCAAAATGGAGATGTAACAGACATGGCGCTGTGATCTCGGTAGGCTTTCTACCTGCGGTTGGCAGATGATGGTGTTTAGGCTGAAATCTGATTTGAAGAAGGCCAGTCAGGAAAGGGGAGGGGCGTTTGCCACCATTACCTCACTGAGAAGAGCAAAAATGGAGTGAGTGAAGAGAATGTTCCAGCATGCTGGCTGGAGGGATTATAAAAAAGTCAAGGGTGACCTGTGACAAGGTGTCTCTGAATGTGGTGGTTTCTTTTCCTCTGATAAGAGGTAAATACTGGGATTGATTAAAAATAGCCTCCGAATAGCCTGTGAAGTAAATGGAGAGAATGTCTTCAACTCAAAGTAGCCGGTGAGGTTTGACACAGTATCTTCCATGTTTCCTGGTCTCCTTGAGTGACTACCTCTGTGTAACAAGCAAGTCAAGCACAATTGGGAGAATGCATGCCTGTGCTGGGTGAAAGTAAATGGGACAAAAGTTTGTGGGTGAACTTGTTCAGAACCTCTTCATGTCTGGGAGTCACGCTGTCGTGAACTAAGGGAATTAATATTTATGAAATATCTGAGTCATTAGTTATTAGTTAAAGTCCTACGACTTGTTCTTTATTCTGATTTGGTTTTGTGTTGGAGGGGAGGCTGAAGATAAGAAAAATGGTTTTGGCTAGTGGGAGGATTCCCCATTGGGTTCATTGACTGGGGTAGGCTACTAGAAATTTTTCTGAACAGAAAATAGTTGTGCACCACTTTGTCTGCGAAACTGGAATATCTTGATTTGTTGACAAATGCAGAGTAACGTAGTGCATTTATTTAACAGCTGTTTTACTGTCTACTTCTAACACTTTGTACTAGGGCTGAGGCTATGACAACATAGATATAGTCCCTTCTTCATGGCGTGTCATAGAAGGAACCGTGCTTGGAGGAAAAGGATATGCAGGCATTGTTGTTACCATGATACTATCTGCAGGCAGACGGATGCTTGAGATGAAACTCTGGCCAGCCATTTGTTGCCTTTTATCTAATATTAAACACAGAGCTAGTCTCACAGTTCAGGGTTTGCTAATACATGCAGTTCTGTCCCTGGAACATCATATTTCTCTGCAGTAGAGAATATGGGCGTATTGGGGGTCTGTCACATGATTCAGAAAAATTAACAAATGGTTCTCATTTACGAAATGTTGATATAAAACTGTTCCAAGTTGCTTGCTTCCTAGATTGTCGAGGAAATTAAGGTTATTAAAAGTTAAAAATTCTATTTCATGGTGATTACAACTTGAAATGATTCCTCCTGTGTGAGGAAAAAATATACATTTTTCATGGCTGGAGTACTTGGGCCTGAGATGTGTTCTTAAGGGGAAAAGTTAACTTTCTCAATGAAGTGAAATGGCTGCCTGTTCCAAAATGGGAGAAGGAAAGTATAGGGCAAATAAGAAGGTTGTAGAGAGCCTCTGGTTTTTGAGTGGTTCATTGGAGATAAGAGTCTCACAGGGACTTTCCTGCCCAGGCTGACTTCAGACTGCCATCCTCAGATCTCAGCCTCCTGAGTAGCTAGGGTTATAGGCTGAGCCACTGGTGCCCTGCTGTAAACTCCTTTTTGTGGCAGAGTCTCACTATGTAGCTAGCACAGGCTGCTTTCCGGGAACTCAGGGAGATCCTGCCCCGGCCTCCTGAGTGCTGGGACTGCAGGCATGCCCCACCACACTGGGAGGAGCTCATTTTATCAGGACTTTGGAGCTTTTGATATTTAGTACATGTCCCCAAGCCAGGTTCTAAGTTAATTCTTTTGACCTAGAGATAACTTTGGAATACTCCAGAAAGTCCCTGGCTCTTCTGAAAGGACAATCATAAATTAGGCTTGTTGATAGGAAAGTCTTACATCCACCATGCTGAATCACCTTACAAGTCGTATTTGCGTGAGTCCACACATTCGATCCTGCCTTTCAAGGAGTAGGAAGTCCACAGAGTTTGATGGTCCTGGTGGCACTGAAACCAGTCATTAATCTAGTTATTAAGGTGTCATATCCAGCAGGAGCAACTGGTTCTTGTCATGTGCCATTATTGTGATGAACTCTCCTGAGACATCTAATCCTGGCTGTTACTAGCCATTCTAGGGAAGTTAATTGTAAATCTCACCCTTAGGCAACAGATGGAAAGGACTGACAAATAGAGGACTCTGGATGGTTTTGAGATCTGATCACTGCCCCTAGAATTCCTCGGAGTTCAGGGGATAGGTTGTGAGATTGAAACTCTGCCAGCAGGCAGGGCAGGAAGTGATAAGATCCTGGTGAAAGGCTCTGACAGACACTCCGCTGGGTCAGCTGAGGAGCTGGCTGGAAAGCCCAGTTCAGTGCATTCCTTAAGACGGCACAGTAACTCCTACCCTTAATGCTTCCTCTGTACTCTGCCTGTCTTTTTCATTGGACAGGATTAGACTGGCAACTGGACTTCCAGACTTCTGTTCTTACTCCCTGTCTTTAGTCAGTTTCTGGAGCTCTAGATGACTTACTAGCTGCCCTGGAGGAGCCTGGGCAGTTGTTAATAGCGCATACTTTGTGTTGCAAATGGAAAAGAACCCGGACTTGTCGAGACTTGGTTGTTTGTTGGAAATGCATGCACTCCTCCCATGACTCGTACTCCCGTTGTGCAGTTGGTTTGTGAGGAGCACGCGCCAAGCTCTTGGCTTTGTTGTCCTACGAGTCACAATGACATTCTCTCTGTTTGCTGTGTTCTTTGACTTACATATTTCCACGCAGCTGTTGGATGCAGTGCTGGACTGCTGGATGACTGAAACAAGAACTTAGGCCTGCTCATAGGACATCATAACCTAGGGACGGACAGCCACAATGATAAGAGCATGGTGACCATGCTGGGGGCCGGCCAAGCTCTGGTGGGACTGTATGGGGGAGGGGAGAGTGGGGGAGGGAGGGTTGTTAAGAGACCATGTTTTTGGAATGGTCACCTGCTCTGGGCCCAGCCAAACCAGTGGAGTTTAATCACAGTGTTGAGCGTTGGCCCAGGGGCCAATTGACAAATGAATTAAACTATAATCATTTGGCTAGTTCCTCATTTTTTTTTTTCCCCCTCTGAAAACTCTGTCCGATTGCTGTTTTAAACTACTTAGAAACTGCTCTGAGTCTGAGTAAGGTCTGATTTTCAATTCGTTTTTATAGCTTTGCTCATATAAACTCTCTCGATTAATGAAAGGACTTTTTCTTTTTTGCCTAGTTGTCATGACTTTAGCTCAAAGAAATATCCAAATGTCAGCCACTTGATTTCGGGGTGTGAACTCAGGGCCAAACCTCCAGCCCCTTACATTTTATCTTTTATACTTTTGCCCAGGACTAGCTAACTCCTACCTCCACTTCCCCAATAGCTGGGATTCCAGGCTTGTCCAGCTGCATCTAGTCCTACAAAATGAATAGCTTTTGATGTAACACGGGCAACTGCTGCATTGCTTGGACTCCTAACACACGGGTCTTGATGAACAGAGGGAATGACGATTCTGCTTAAGGCTCTGCAGAATAATAGCCTCAAAGAAAACAATTCTGTGTTCACAATGTGTCACACTTGTAAAACTCCTTGGTGTTGTAACACTTCTGAAAAATAAGCAGTACATAGTCTTTATAATTTGCTCAAAAGAAGAGAACTTACAGGAGCATACAGAGCATACAGGAGCATGACCTTGAAAACCTTCTTCAGTTAGCATCAGCATTACTGCCATGTTGGTATTTGTTCAATTTCCCTAGTTGGACAAGTAGAACTTACAGAATTTCATTGTTGTGGGTTCTTGGGAATTTTCTCTGTATGTCCTTAAATTTGCTTGATAAAGGAGCTTTCAGTTCCAACTCTTAAATATGTGTTTGAAAAGAAAATGGATTGGGGTCTATTTCTTTCATGTTAAGTCATAAAAATACACCATGTGTATTTTTTTAAGCTATGCTGTCTCCGAAAGTCAAGAATGTCAAATAGATGCAAAATATTCCTAAGCTTTGAGAGAGCTGGAGCTGGATGTGCTAATGCTGGTTTGAGTTTTTCTGATGGGGAGACAGGTACATGCATGATTGAGATGTTTTATATGAACACAGACCAACTAGTATGAGAATTGCCTCTTTTTCCTCAGACATTAATGTGTCATTTTTTAGAATACTATTTTTATCATCTTTTGTTGTAAAAGGGAGTACTACTCAGCAAATCAGTCTATAAGCGCAGTACCTCTTGCTCGATGCCCCGCCCCCTTTCATTGAGATACAGAGAAGTAATAGATACGGTGAATGGGTCTTGGACTGTAAAGTCCAGACTGGCTTCAAACTCGCAGTCCTCCTATTTCAGCCTCAGGGGTGCTGGGGCTGCAGATGTGCACCCCCAGTTCTGACCTGTGGTTTTTCTTTGTCTCCAGAGTCATGGTTCCTTCATCTGTGACAACTGAGAAACCCTGCCTGCTGCCTACAGTGCAGAACTAGGTTCCTGGGGCCTGGCATGTGGCAGTTAATTCTCTCTCCGCCCGGGTAATCTGGGGTCAGTGGGAGAGCAGGCAGCCTGGTGCCATGCTGCGGTCGTTTTCAAATCATATCCTCTCCTCTGGTGGCCAAACACCAAACAAATGAACATTTTCTCACCGACATTTGGCATTTATTGGTCATAATGTTCAGGCTCTCCCACCAATCTCATTTTTGAAGCTAGGTTTTTTTCATTGGCATCTGAATATGCTCAGCTCCCTGTGTATTAAATAGAAACAAGCAAATTATCCTCCTCTAAACTCATATATATGTGCTTTTATTTATATATATATAGTAACATGATTATAGTTATATAAATGTGATTGTATTTATATATAAGTGGATAATATACGTATAAATATATATTATATACGTATGTATAAGATATTATGTTTATATATAATCATATTTTATTTATCCATCCATTGGAGGTTGGGCACCTGGGCCGATCCCAGAGTTTGGCTGTTGTGAATAGTGCTGTATAAACAAACATACCACGTATCTGTTAATTTACGCTGCGTCACATAGCTATCTAAGAGTGGAGTCGCAGGGTCCTCAGGTGGAAAATGAACCTCCAGTGACTTCCATAGTGGCCACACTCGGTTACGTTCCTGCCAAAGGTACATGAAGGTTGCTTTTCCCACTTGTTTGCCAGAATTTGTTGTTTTGTCTTTTGACCATGTAGACGCTTCAGGTTGTCAACTGAACTGAGTTTGTGTTGGGTGTGGGTGGATTTTATGCCTTCAGTCCAGTATTTTCTATATCTTCTATTAATAAAATTTACTAAAGTTAAAAAAAAAATTGACAAGCTATGCTGGGCACTGGTGGTTCATGCTGTTCATTCGAACTACTCAGGAGGCTAAAATCTGAGGGCTTTTGCCCAAAGTTGCAGACAAAGCCGAGAGATTCTTATCTCCAATTAACCAGCAAAGTTGTAAATGGAGAGGTGGCTTAAGTGGTAGAGAACCGGCCTTGAGTGAAAAAGAGCTTAAGATCCTGAAGTCAAGCCCCAGTATCTCCCCCCCCCCCCCCGACACACACATGCACACATGCACATGCACATACTCACACAAATCAAAACTTTGCTAACTTTTCTTAAGCCCTAATCTTAACCAATGAACTATATTCTCTATAAATTCAGTCATTTTTGCTACGAAGCAAGAAATGTTTTATATTTACTTGATTAACATAGCTAATTACAAACCTAACACCTTAAGTTCTTTATAACATTTATGCATTTCTTAATGTGTTCTTAGATATTTTAAATTTTAATCACAAATACAGGATCTAATTTTTCCAGGTAACAGATGTAGGCAAACCTAAAAAAGCTGAACATAATTTTCTGAAATCTTTTTAAATGATTTTCAAAACTAATTAATCTCAAATTTCGTATGCAATTGGTCAGGCTTGTCAAAATAAGTGTTTCTACAAATGCAATCAATCAAATTATTTAGACATTTCAAACTAAAATTGTAATTGTGCCATTAGATGAACATATAAGTTTTATAATGAGTGGATGAGGGGATGGGAAGGTGGCTCAGTGGTAGAGCGCTTGCCTTGCATGCATGAGGCCCTGGGTTTGATTCCTCAGCACCACATAAGCAGAAAAGCCTGAAGTGGCGCTGTGGCTCAAGTGGTAGAATGCTCACCTTGAGCTGAATAGCTGAGGGACAGCACCCAGGCCCAGAGTTCAGGCCCCACGACAGATAAAAAATAATAATGATGAGTGGATGAAATTGGTGAACCACTGCCCCATCTTAAACCACCATCTGTCTGCCAGTGGACCCCAAAGTGAGATGCTCTAAGCCCTCAGGGTAGGCAAGACATAGAATGACTGCATCTGCCACCCACAGCATCACACAGTGTTTGAAATCCGTGTGTGTGTGTGTGTGTGTGTGTGTGTGTGTGTGTGTGATTTTTGAACCCTCAGATCCAATCCCCAAGTACTTCTTTGAAATACCGTCTGTCCCACAACATGGCAAAAGTTGGGAACACTGCCATAAATAACCCACTACAAATTATTATGATTAGAGAGTGCTGTTAAAGCCAAAACAAAAGTGTTGAAATCATGGGTATATTTTATGTCTGTTACCGACTCTGGGCTCATTTCCAAATTTCCTTGGGTAGGAAGATAACTTCCTCAGATGAGGAGAGCAGACTTCTTCCTTCCCTGGCTAGCTGAGATCACTGACCTAAGACTCGAGATACAGACGGATTTGGTGACACGTCCGGAATAATTCTACCTGAGCCTGGATTTAAAAACCTGAGCCCTATTTTATAGTCAGCCTTGCCTCTTCTCTGGATTCTTAAGCCATAATAACCTCTCCCAAGTTTCCTGCTGCAGCAGAGATGGGTCTGTTCCTCTCCCTCAGACTGAAATGAGTCCCTTTGCCAACCCTTTCCTTATATTGTAGGTCCGTTACTCTCTCATAACCATTATTGTACTGGATGTGTTCACACATGCACGCTTTGTGCGCGTGCATGCATGTGTGTTTGTGTGTATGTGTATAGCAAGTCCACAGTGAAGTTGCCAGCCACCTACTCATCTATCTTAGTGGGCCGAATTCCATTAGAGCAGGGCTGTGTCGGCCTCTTTAGCACTGTCTGATCCTTACTATGTGGCATAAGATAGCTGTAAAATAAACGTGCCAGTGAATAAGTGAATGAGGAAGATTGTCCAGGTGGGATGAGGTGTATGCCCAAATGTAAGAGTCTTGTATACAATGGGCTATTAGGCAATTGTATTTCACTGGTCCTCAGATCTGGGGGGACCTGCCTTCTAATTTAAAATTGTAATAGAGAGGTGAGTAATGATCAAAGTCCATTTATGCCTGTGTGGAAATGCCATGGAAAAGTCCTGTTATATGTACAATTCAATATACGCCAGTAAAAATCATTACTTTGCTAATGTGCAGATATTACATTAAAAACAGCAAATATCTCACTGCTCTCTTAGAAGTGGTCAAATCCAAAACAGCCCATCCGTGTAGGTGTGGACTACGTCAGATACAGAATGCGTGCTGATGAGAATGGGCGGCAGGCTCACATGCTCTGACCTCTCCCCTCCTAGCGAATGCCAAAGGTCAAGTACCCAAGATGCCTGTTCTGGCATCTGAAGGAATTCTCGCTGCTGTGGGTAAAGCGTCCAGCCTCAAACATCCCTGTGGAGAGGAAGACGCAGGGATGTGCCTCTTGTCTTATGAGCCAAAAGAACAAGGAATCCCAGGGTATTCTTCCAGCCCCCTCCTGCCTGCGTCTTCCAGTCTTGCCTGGTCTTGATGCAGGATCTCTGCCTCCTGCTTCTCCTGCTGCTTCTCCGAGACCTCCGCCCTTGGTCCTCTCCCTGGCATAGGTGCTGCTGCTGCCTTCCTCCTCCTCCTTCTCCTCTTCCTTCTCCTCCTCCTCCTCCTCTTCCTCCTCCTCCTCTTACTCCTCTTCTTCCTCCTCTTCCTCCTCCTCTTCTTCCTCCTCCTCCTCCTCTTCTTCCTCCTCCTCCTCTTCCTCATCATCATAACCCCCTCCTTCTCTGTTGGTCATGGGGCTTGAACTCAAGGGCTAGGCATGCTATCCCTGAGCTAGCATGCCACCTTTTTCTTGTTGTTGTTGTTGGTTGTGGGGCCTGAACTCTGGGCCTGGGCGCTGTCCCTCAGCTCTTCAGCTCAAGGCTAGCACTCTACCACTTGAGCCACAGTGCCACTTCCGGCTTTTTTTCTTTTTGCTTGTGTGGTGCTGAGGAATCGAACCCAGGGCCTTATGCATGCAAGGCAAGCGCTCTACCACTGAGCCACCTTCCCAGCCCCATGTGCCGCCATTTTGAGCCATGGTTCCATGTCTAGTTTTCTTTTTCAATTTTTTTTATTGTAATTGATTACATACATTTCACAAATTTCATAGTCTGTGAGATAGTGATACTAGTTAAAGTCACAAACACATTCTAAACTTCATGAAGGAAATTGTCTTTATCGTGATCTACAAAGTTTGCGGATTCTCTGAGCTTTGACAGCACAGCTATTTCTTCCATATCTGGTGATATGTACATTCCTTTCCTTTTGCTTAGTGTCAGCTGTTCCCTCTTTCCCTCTCATTCCCTCCCTCCCTTCTCTGCCATTAAGTTGTTAGTTCGTTTTGATCAATGCCCGGTGCAGCTGACGGGTCCCACTGTTGTATGTGTTCCCCTGTTTCCCTCTGTTTCTGTGTCCTCCTCCTAGTTTCCCTCAGATGTGCACATATATGCCATATATGTGGTCAGCAGCATGGGGTCATTTATGTGTACATATATACCATATATGTGTGATCAGCAGCATGGGGTCATTTAGTAATGATACGACAAGATGAGTGGAGGTCCTTTGTTTCTCGAGTCTTGTTTACTTTGTCGTATCTCCTTACCACTTCTAGTTTTATGGGGTCAATTGGAGATAAGAGGCCCACAGACTTCCCTTCCCAGGCTCCTGAGTCGCTAGGATGGCAGGTGTGAGCCGCCAGTGCCCGGCCCACGTCATCCCTTACTTGCAGATTGTGGACTGTAGAAGGGTAAGAGTAATGCATGACTGGTGCAGACGGTGGTCCTGGTTCACAGGGCCTCGAGAGGACGCAGGTCCACGGCAGCTGTTCAAGTCGCCGTTCTGACCCCTGACCTCGGTGGCCACTCTCTGACGAGCTCCGGCCCTCAAGTAAGGAGATGGCATCCACAGAATGGGGTGCACCCCGTGTCTCCCCCTCAGAATTTAGATTTGTCCCCAGCCAGTGATACACTGGTCTCGGTCTATCCACCAGTCTCTGGACATTAAGTAAACAGACATCAGGCTTGCAGCCCTACCTGATCCCAAACGTCTCCAGTCGCATCCAAAGCCGCCTCACACTCAGCCTCCTCCCTCCACAGCTCCTTCTGACCTCAAGCTTGGAAACATTCATGTGTGGGCGGAAAAATGATTTAAGACTGAACCTGAAGGCAATTCTGTGCTGGAGGAACTGAGCAGACCGAGCTCCAAAGCAGCTTACAAAGACTGCATTCATCAGAGGTGCCCCAACACCAGCTTTCTATTCCATTAAGGAACTGTGTAGCTATTTAGCTCTCGAGTGTTACGCTCTAAATTTCTTCCGCCTTGAATCTGTAAAGAATTTAACCTATGATGGAGAAATGGCGGTCTTACCAGTTTCATCCCCGGAATCTGTTTTCACCTTAGATGGAATATTATACAAGGCTTTATTTTGCTCTCTTTCCAGAAGCCTTGGGGTTTGGTGAAAATGGGAGGAATATGGAAGGTGCTCACTGTCTTTTGGGAGGGCGTGTTCTCCACCACAGCCAACCCCCTTTCTCTTTACCACGTGACTCCGATTGGGCACGGGTGGTGTGTGTTTGTGGTCCTCACTACACTTCCTGGAAGCTAAGGAGGATTGGGGCTTGAGGCCAGTTGGGAAGAAAGGCTTATGAGACCCTTTCTGAGCCCACAGCTCAATGCTAGGATGCTATAGCACACAACAGCTGTCCCAGGTATATCGGAGGCCGGCAGAAAACAATCAGAGCAACTCTTGTCTCCACAGAGGGAAGTTAGATCCAGTGACACGCATCTGTTAGTCCAGTAATGACAGGAGGCCTAAAGCAGGTGGATTTCAGTCAGGTGCCTGCCCAGGAAGGAAGCAGCCCCTCCCCAATAGTGAGCAGTGAGAACAGGCTGGAAACATGGCTTCGAGGTATTGTCCTGACCTAGCATGCATAAGGCTCTGAGAAAGACCCCCCAGCACTGCCAGTGAATGGGCAGAAAGGAGCAGGTCTCTAGAGACCATTCGATACACTTCATATAGTTTTCTCTTAAAATCAGGTTCTGGTCACTGTTACTCTAACCTTGAGCTGTGACTCCAGTTACTGTTCCTGTCACCGAAGGCTTCCCACAGGTCAGGTCTCCTGCAAGGTCCTTGCGATGCATTTACCCCATTTAATCCTTGTAATGACCCTGTAAGTTGGGCACTCATGCCACTGGCTCGTAAGGCTTACAGAAGTGAAACGGCTCATCCGAAGGCCCTGGCAGGGAACTGGCAGTGCCAAGGCTCTTCCCCACGCCTGACTGAGAATTCCATGTCCTGTACACAGTGGTGGGCTCCGCTTCCACGGAAGCAGACGGAACAGCAGTCCCAGCTCAGGCGGCCACCATCACTGGCCTAGTGCACGCTGGCACCTGCCGAGACCACCAGCTCCCAACGTGCCCGGGATAACCAGAGCAGTCTCACCCTGGAGAGCCGTCGCCTGAAGTGAGGGCTACCCAGGAGAACTAGCGGGAGAGCCACACAAGACGAGCTGAGGAAAACATGGACTCTCTCCTGCTGCGTAAGGAGAAGTGTTTGGAGTATTTGAAAGGAAGGAGCACATACGTGTGAAGCACGCCATAGTCACAGCTGGAGCAGAGAGCTTACAATGCCAGTAATACAATCACTAGCTATCACGATGGCACACATCTGTACGATTGTATATAACACGTAGTGCACACCCCGCTATGGCCAGGTATCTGTGCTCAGAAATCAAGCAGCGTTTCAGAAAGATAGACCTAAGCCTGAGATCCCGCTACATAATTCAGTGATTCTCTCCAGAAAATGATTTCAGCTCAAGTCCTTGAGTGTTTACCCTGTAGAAGGCTCCTCCCTAGATCCTGGAGAGTGGTCTCCCTGTCAGGCTTCTGTTAGGGGCATTGTATATTGTAAGGCAGATGAAGGGAAATGCCTTCCTCAGAGCCAGGTAGAGCTTCCCTGTTAAAGCAGGGAGTTCTGCCCTGGGGTCCTTCAAACTAGACCCAGCACCCACCCTGGTTAAGGTGGATGGATGACCGAGCAGGCCATTCTGCCTCAGACAAGGTCTTGTCCAATGACTGACCCTGGAAAACTGGGGGGAAAAAAAACCAAATCACTTTTCATGAACCATTATCTGAAGACGTTTCTCACAAGTCTTGAAAAATGCATCTTAGCATATCTAAGGAAGTAAGACAGTCTTCATTTTCTTCCATTGGTCCTTCTGATGAATTTTGCATCATCATGACTGGGCTATGACATACCCAGGTGGCTAAAACATGTAATTTCTAGATGGGTCTGTGTCTGAGGGCGTTTCTGGAAGAGATGGCATTTGAATCAGTCACCTGAGCAGAGCAGAGCGGAAGGTTCTCACCAGTAGGTGTAGTGTTGTCTGATTGACGGAGGGCCTGAGTAGTGTAAAGAGGCGAAGGAAGGGTGAATTTGAGCTGAGTGTAGCCTTCCGTCATCTCCCTGCCCCTAACCCTTGGGGCTGCTGGTCTCCTGCCCTCAGCGCAGGGCTGAGTTATACCCCAGGTTTTCCCCAGTCTCTGCTGTGGACTGCAGATGGTGCAGCTCCATTGCAATCTTGTGAGCCAGCTTCCACCATGCATGCATGTGTGTGTGTGTGTGTGTGAACTCTTCTGAACAGCCCCGACTGACAACGTCTTATGGAACCTTCTAGACACTGTCAGCGGAAGCTCGCACCCCTGTGCTTCCTCCTGGCCCTTCCTTTCCTTCTCCGACTTCCAGGAGGCTTTGCCTGATCTACAACACATGACTTCATAGTTCAGCATTTCAAGCAACCTTGTTCTCAGACCCATGGTGTAGACGAGGAGACTGGGGGCTGGCAGGGCTCAGTAACTCCTCCCCATGGCAGAAGAGCTGGGATTCTATCCAGGTCTGACTTCCGCATCCCTGCCCCTTGCTGTGCTGGATACTGCATAGGCACTGGTCATACGGGAGAGGGGAAGCGATCTCCTGCCTGTGGGGTTTTTCTAGGGGACCAGGAGGAGCCACGGACGATCCAGTAACCGCGGAATGGGCCGCCAGGGCGCAGTGCTTGTGTGAGCAGAGAGAGTCCACAGCGATCAAGGCGCCGTTATTAGATTTTTTTTTTTTTTTTTTTTGCCTAAAGAACAGACTAGAAAGATAAAAACCCCATAAGGGTGATTATCTCTGGATGATCAGATTTTTATTTTCTTTCACTCTAAAAAATTCAAATATTCTTTAGCAGCTGTAATTTCTGATAAAATCAGATGGCACATAATATTATTAAAGGCTGAATTTTCTCTTAGAAAATCCTGCCCAGCTACATATGGTTTTAGCAGCCTTCTCTTACATTCTTTCATTTAATTTTTTTTCCATGTGAGAAATGAAGCATGCGTCTTTTTATTCCCCCTCTCAGCTGTAACGGTGTCTGAAATACTGCTCCCCCTTCCCCTCCCCCTCTCCCCTCCCCCCTTCCCCCTCCCGTGCCCTAAGCCTTCCTCCTCCTGAGTTCATGCGTGTCTGGTTTATCATGCTGGCTGCACAGCAGCTGAATCCCCTAGGAAACCAGGGCGGAGACCCCAGACCCACAAAAGCAGAAGCTTTCTATAGTAAGGCTCGGGGAGCAGTCGGGCAGCCCAGGAGAGGGGAGCTCCTCCCTACGATTCTCAGAATGTGGTTTTCCGGGAGCAGCTGGGGCAGCGTGGCCCCCGGGCCCACCCCAGCCTCCCTGTGCCGGTCTTTATGTCAGGAGGCTGCTGGAGTGGCAGAGCAGGTGCCTGGCTCCCCAGCCCCTCCCCACTGACCTACTTATTCCCGGCTCCCAAGGAGAGGACTCAGGACTGGAGGAGAGCAGAGATTCATCAAAAGCAGAGAGAGCACAAGGACACACTCCAGTTCTAGAGACTTCTCACGTTCCGGAACGCCGCACACAGGCCTCGGCTGCCTGCTCAGACTAAAATGACCTGTGATGCCAGTTCTATGCTTCCTGGGGGCTGACTCCTCCTCCCCCCCTCCCCTCCCCCCTGCCCTTACTCCTTCCCCTCCCCCCTCCTCCACTCTTTCTCTTCTTCCTTCTCTTCCTCTTTTTTCCTCCTCTGTCTCCTCCCCCTCCTCCTCTTCTTCCTCCCCCTACTCCTCCCCTTCGTCCTCTCTCTCCCTCCCTTCCCTCTTCCAGAGATGATGAATCTCTTCCCTCTTCTCCCCTCCCCTCGGCACCCCAGGACTTTGCTCACACCATTCATGGGCCACTGCACACGCTGCAGAGCTGGATGAAGGTGTCTGCCTCCCTGACCCGGGCTGGGGAGTTCCCTCAGGCAGCACCAGGTCTTGATTCAGTCCATACAACCACCCCAGCCTCCAGGGAGGCCTGGCAAATAATGATGGGCCCAGCCACTAGGCTTCCACACAACCACCTACAACCCCACTCTGCCTAGCATGACTGATTTAAATGCCAGACTTCCAGCTCCCGGCAACCTGCTGCAAATGCAGAATCTCAGGCTCTGCGCTCGGCTCAGAACCCAGGCGAGGCAGTGGCACCTAAGAAGTGTCAGTCTCCTTACTCCCCAGTTTGCCCAGCTGCAAAACGGCCCTATCTTGCAACAGGCCAGTGCTGTGGTAAGGCCTGCTGCCACGCAGAGGGTGCAGGAGACATGGCCCCTGCCCCTGTGCAGTGAGTGCTGCCCGGGAGGTCAGGAGTCTGCCCCACTGAGCCCCAGACATGGGGGAGAAGCAGGCCCAGCTGCCCGGCACAGGCTGCAGGACACCCGTCTGTAGACTGTGGGCTCTGTCCCTTTGTCCTAGTAGTGAAGGGCTCTTGAGCCTGAGAGGAACAGGTGGTGTGTGCTGCGCATAGTGCTGGGACTTCCCGAGCCAGCTCACAATGAAGACGGAGTTGATGGGACACCCCCCCCCCCCCCAGGCCTTATCCATAATTTACTTATCCATTATTCACATTGGGTGCAGTTCCCATCCGGATCTCACAGACCCACAGGGACTCCGTGCTAATAATTCTGTCCAAACTCCGGACTGTGCTCCATTTGTGTGGATTGTTTTGTGTGTGTGTGTGTGTGTGTGTGTTTGCATGTGTGTACTGTTTCAGTTGCAGTGTTGCAGTGTCATGGTATGCCAGGATCATCGGCATGCCTGGGGAGGGTGTGGGGCTGTCAGTGTTTTGGTGAGCTAGCTGTGGAATAGCTCTATACCACACTGTGCTGGCTTTCCCCTCAGAGCCTCTGACCGGCCCGGGCTCCTGTGTCTACCTCGCCTGTACCTACCTCCCCCTGGGGCAGAGGCAAAACCGAGCCACCTCTCTGCCTGTCCCGAGTCTGCCACCATCGGCCCCTGCAGCTCAGCAGCACAGAGAAGCCAGGGAAGGACATTGACTCAAGGTCACGGTTTCCATTCCTCCTCCGGGCCCTGCTCCCAGACCCAGATCAGGGTTGCTCCACGGCTGTCTGTGACACACCGTGGAAGGGGACACAGATGCCTAGAGCAAAGGACACGTGGGGCCTGTGGACGGGAGTGGGGGACTGGGGAGCAGACGGTGTGCTGCCAGAGCGAGGACCCCGCTGCCCCACGTCCAGCCTCGTACTCAGGCTGGCTTCATGAGCGCCTACTTTTACCTGCTCTACAACTCCATGGGGTAGGGCCTGCTCTTGCTCTCATTCTTCAGTTGAGTCACTGGAAGCTTTCACAACTTGTCCTTGCTCAAGGTCATATGTAAATAGCAAGCCAAAAAAAGAAATAGAAGAGCCGTATGGCTAGGAGTCAAGTTTATAGTATCGAATCCACATTCTAGGCTACTACGAAGTATGCGATCTTCCCACTGTACTATGTACTGCCTTAGCCCAATGTTTGCATGTGTCGATCAGCATACCGTGAAGGAACACTAAATACCACAACCACTTAGTAAAATATTGAAAACGTCTAAGGGGAGATCGTAGTATGATGAGGTTCCTTTCAGGAGCAAGGCAGAACGTTAAGTGCAAGTGAGAATCTCTGAAAAACATTTCGAGTCTTACCTGGGGCAGGTTGAACATTGTCGGGAAGTATCATACCACAGAGGAGTAGAGGAACTGGTCTTGCCGCGATCGGAGCCCTCTGGGGGCTGTCTTGCCTGGCTCCACACTCTACTTCAGGTGAAGGTCCCTCCCCATCCAGTCCTGAAAGACATGATGGGGAGTGGCCTCCAGGGTTGGTCATAGTCAAGGCTGTGTGATGAGCCTCACGCCTATCCTCCAGTAATAGCTCTTAATTTAAGGATGCCCCTGGCCGCTGGTGGCTCATGCCTGTAGTCCTAGGCAGCTGAGACCTGGAGGACGGCATTTTTTCTTTCAGCTTAGGCAAAAAAAAATCCTTCAAGACTCCATGTCTAAAATAACCAGAAAAAAGCTGGGTTGGAAGCAAGCCTCAAGTAATAGTCATCAGAGTAAGCCAAGCAAGCTGAAGGGCCTGCGTTCAAACCCTGGTACCAGATAAAAAGAACATTAAGTATAACATTAGAGACATAATTGAAAAATTATCTAAAGCCAAGTGCCATGTCTGTAATCCCAGCAACTGAGAAAACAGATCTAAGGATCACGGTTCAAAGCCAGCCCGGGCAGGAAGTCCATGCAACTCTTATCTCCAATGAGCTACCAAAAAGTTGAAGGTGGAACTGTAGCTCAAGTGGTAGAGCATTCATTTTGAGTGAAGAAGCTCAGGCACAGCTCCCAAACCCTGAGTTCATGCTTCAGAACTGGTGCACGTGTGTGCACCACACACACACACACACACACACACACACACACACACACACACACACACACACGTGCACACACACACACCACACACACTACTTAAAGTTGGTCTCCCAATTTTTATTCATAGCCATACCCCTGCGTAAAAAGCCCAAGGTTGGATTTACTCTGGATCAGAAGTTGGCAGACCTTTTTTAAAGGCTCTAGATAGCACATAATTGAGGCTTATGGGCTGCTTATGGGTTTCAATTACTCAACAATACCCTCATCTTTCATAGACAGCCGTGTGGCATATGTAAATGATGAGCGAAACTACCATCTAATGTTTTTATTGACAAGAATAGGAAGTAAGCTAGTATGGTCTCTGGGCCATAGTTTATGTCACTCAGTATCACCTAGGAACTTGGTGGAAAAGCAAATTCAGAAACACTAGAGATTGGGATCGGCTAAAGGAGCCCAGCAGATTTGGATGCATGCTAACGTTTAAGAACCACACTTCCAGGTTCTGTGTTTTTACATTAGTTACTGCTCTTACCTATTGGCAACTTAAAGAAAGATTCATTTTGGTTCAGTCTTGGAGTTATCAGCCCACCGTGGAGGGGAAGGTGAGGCAGCTTGGAACAGGTGACCTAGGGAAGCCCAGGCAGCAGGTGAGAGGCAGCTCACATCATTGGACAGGAAGTAGAAAGGGGCGTGGCAGGAAGAGAAGGAGTATACACCCCTACGGACATGCTTGATCTATTTCCTCCAATTAGGCTCATCTTCAATAGTTCCAAGACTTCCCAAATTCTATACATATTTAACCATCCAGTGGATTAAATTATCAGGTCAGAGGGCTCATGAGTTATCTCTTGAACTTCTCACAGACACATCTTAGAAGTATGCCTTACTAATTCCTTAGGCCTTTCTCAATCCAGTCTAGTTCACAGATGAACTGACGGATGAGCCTCAGACTCCACCTGGAGCATTTGTTTATTTGCCTGTTTAGCAGTGCTGTGGTAGGCTCTCAGGCAGGGAGAAACAGGCTCCCGAATCAGAAGCAGCTTTATTGTGCAGATGCCTGTCCCCAAAGCCTGAGTGTGGAGAGCAAAGGGCTCCTGTCTTTTCTACCCCCTCTCCTCTCCCCCACATTTAGTATATGGTTATGTAGTATGTCGTTGTCTAATTTCCAAAGATGTAGGTTTTCTTTATCTCTTGCTTTCTCTTTCTCTCTCTCTGTCTCTGTCTCTCTCTCTTTTTTTTTTTTGAGTCAGTCATGGGGCTTGAACTCTGGGCCTGAGTGCTCTTCAGCTCAAGGCGAGCGCTCTACCACTTGACCACAGTGCCACTTCTGGTTTTCTGGTGGCTTATTGGAGAGAAGAGTCCCACAGACTTTCCTGCCCGGGGCTGGCTTTGAACCGCGATCCTCTGATCTCAGCCTGGTGAGTAGCTAGGATTTCAGGTGTGAGCCACCAGCGCCTGGCTGGTTTTCTTCATCTCTTTTGCAAGCATTCTCCAATTCTTCCTTGGTGCTGCTTTGCATCTAGGGCCCAAGCTCCATACAATGGGCCCGGCCCCTTCCCTTTCTTCTTATCATTAGAGATTGAACTCAGGGCCTTGAGCTTGCTAGGCAAGCACCTTGCCATGGGAGCCACACTGCCAGTCCTTCTTTTCTTCTTTGTTGTAGCTTGCTTTGTGGACAGAATCTTGCCCTAACCACCCGAGCTGACCTTAAACAGCAGCCTTCCTCCCTCAGCTCCCTAGCAGCTGAGATTTCATATATACCCTGTCACACTCAGCCAACACTTCATAAAACATAGATTACTCAATCCTACCAGAATCTCTGAATCAGAAATTCAGCCTGCAAGTTCAAGGAGGGTGTTGGCAAGTGGAAGGTATATATTTTTAAGTTTCTACAGCTAGAACTGAGAATTTTTATTATGACCCGGTGCCTGTTATACGCAGACCCATCTCATCTTTACAACTTAAAAGCATGAATGCAAGGAGTTAACCTTCCAGAATTAACAATCTTTCCAAATTCTGGGTTCCCACCTAACAAGGATACATACTCACAGGACGGTGGGCATAGGTTCTGACTGGGAATACAAAAACAATTTTGTCTTTTATTCAAAGGTCTTTTTCTCCCCCAGGAACCACACATGCCTTTAATAGGCCCGTCCACCACACTCCCATGATGCCATTCCCCGAGGCAAAGCTCCTAGACTCAACGCTCACATCTCCTTTCCCACTGGTAATAAAGCTAACAAAGCGCTTCATCCCAGGCCACGCACCGCGCCTCTTCACTACAAAGGATAGTTTTATACACAAAGAGAAATAATTAAGCCAGCCAGCCACTTTTCCTTTTGGCCAATTCCCCCTCCCAAACACTTCCCACCCCAATAAACAACAAGTTTGTCAAAATGCCCTAAAGTACAGGGAAGGGAAACATAAAAATTCATTAGGTGCTTGCTCTCTGAAGCAGTCTCAATTGAGGTCTGAGATGCTGTTATTTCTGCCTTACAGTTATTAAGAAGAAGTGATCAAAGAGCTGTGCGCAGAGGCTTTAGGTCATTTTCACTCTTGAAAAAGTGTGTTATTAATTGGCAAAATGAAATGTCCCTCCGCTGTAAATTTTGAGTAGTAGGAGCAGCTTATTGGGGTTTAGGAAGGAAAGTTTCTTGAGCTTTCCCCCAAAGCAGAAAAATAAAGAACCCGTACCTCCAACTTCCCTTGACTGTCTTCAGAAATTTGGCTTTGAACACTCCAATTTAATCAGACAACTAAAAACCCCAGTAACGTGGGCCCAGTCAATTAAATAGCTCTGAACAGGAGCTGGAAAGCTGGAAAAGAAGAGCAGGAGATTGGAAACTAGTCTGGCTACACCTCAGGGAGTGCTGCAAAGGCCTTATGAGTCTCAAATGAGAAGCAGAAGGATGAGAGTTTCTAAGGACTCCAGATCTTGTTCTTGAAGTTTTCTTTTAGAAATCTCTCATACAGTCTTTTTAAAAGCTCAATGAATCTGAAAGGATGCAAGGTAGGCCTGGTGGTGCATGCTTGTAAGCCAAGCTACTTGAAGCCAACATGAGCAGGAAAGTCCATGAGACTCTTATCTCCAATTAAATGCCAAAAAGCAGTACATAGAGCTGTGGCTCAAGTGATAGAGTGCCATCCTTGAGCAGAAAAGTCAAATGAGAACCCTGAGTTTAGAATGTCTGCATATAAATATAAGAACATAAATTGTGGCTCTCCATGGAGAAAAAGTGGTTAAGTTTTGCAAATGAAGGTGGTATTTGTGCATGTTCCTCAGTACACTATTTATGAATGTTCCTCAGTAGAGTATTTCTGAGTAATCTTATCTATAGTGGAGATACTCTTAACTATTCATCCAGGGTTTATTCAGTCGTCTTTAAGTAGATAATATGCTTAAAACTAAACTTCATACACCAGGTGTCAGTGGCTCACTCCTGTAATCCCAGCCACTAAGGAAGCTGAGCACTAAGGATCAAAGTTTGAAACCAGTACGGCAGGAAACCAGTATGTGAGAATCTTTTTTTTTTTTTTTTGTCGGTGGTGGGGCTTGAACTCTGGGCTTGGGCGCTGTCCCTGCACTCTTCAGCTCAAGGTGAGCACTCTACCACTTGAGCCACAGAGCCATTTCTGGTTTTCTAGTGGTTTATTAGAGATAAGAGACTCACGGACTTTCCTGCCTGGGTTGGCTTTGAACCGTGATCCTCAGATCTCAGCCTCCTGAGTAGCTAGGATGACAGGCGTGAGCCACCAGCGCCCGGCTGTGAGAATCTTACCTCTAGTTCACTACCAAAAAGCCAAAAGTGGAGCTTGGCTCAAGGGGTAGAATACGAGCCTTGAGGGGGGGGAAAAAACCCCTCAGGGATAGCCCCCCAAAATGGCACCAAAACAAACAACAACAACAAATCCTCACATCTTCCCGAGGCCCAGTGCATAGGATGGAATATTTGTGAATAACTGGTGAAAACGCTGATGATAGTTCTCCTTGTTAGAGTCTACTACATATCTTGTGTATGTGGTTCTAAGTGTGTTGCATATTTTACATGATGTAGTCCTCAAAAGACCCCTTGCAGGAGATAACCAGTTGAAGATCAGAAGATAGGTAACTTGTCCTAACACAGATGACTGGCAGACTGAGGGCTTGGCATTGGATCTTTCCAGCCAGCAGGCCTTGCCTACCCCTTATTTCTTTCTCTGTTCAATTCCTATACAACTGGGAAGATAACTGTCTAGCTATTAGTGGGAAACAGCTTGTTTTGTATCCTTTTATTTTTTTTCCTACTTTATTTTCAACTTTCTGCTTATAATCATTGTAAATAACTTTCAAAAAAAAAACCCTAAAGTTGGGAAAGAGTCAAAATCAACACAGTTGGAGATTGCACTCTTGGGTGCCGGCATTTAATTGGAAATGCAAAATTTCCTCCATCCAGTTCTTGGGGGTCCATGTAAGTCAGCGGTGTAAATTATGGGCTCAGAGCTTAAACAAGAGAGATGCTTACCAACTCCCTGGTTGTGGGGAGCCTTGTTTTCCTCCTTGTAAGGTGGAGGATAATAACAGTGTTTATCTTACGGATTGTTGGTGGGATAATAGCGTTATTTTATGAGATGAGGGTGGTGGTGTCTATTTCATGGAGCTGTTGGTACTAATTATGTGAAACCCTCTAGCTTGTAGCTGGCACATCACTGAGCTTCAAAAAATTTTTGTTCTCCTTCTCCTTCTTTCCGATCTTGTTTCAACTATAGCTCAGCTCCTACTTGATGAGCACGGTGGGCAGGCACCCTGCAGTCAGAGATCAGACCAGTGGGTCAGGCATTGGTCTCCAGCACTAGCATGGAGAATCACCACCATTATAATATTTCTTTTTGTTTTATTTTATTTTATTTTATTTTGTCGGTTGTGGGTCTTGAACTCTGGGCCTGGGCGCTGTCCCTCAGCTGTTCAGCTCAAGGCTAGCGCTCTACCACTTGAGCCACACTGCCACTTCCAATTTTCTGTAGGTCACTGGAGATAAAGAGTCTCATGGACTTTTCTGCCTGGGCTGGCTTTGACCCATGATTTTCAGATCTCAGCCTCCTGAGTAGCTAGGATGACAGGCGTGAGCCACCGACGCCTGGCTTTGCAACAAGAGTTCCTTGGGAGTGTTGGGCATCGGTGACTACAAGCCTGTTCTGAGGGTCTAATCCACATTGTGTATAGCACACAGGCCTCCCAGGGCATTCTATGCAGGACCACATTTGACCTTGAAAAGACCCTTTCAGGATAGTTCTCCCTCTCCTCCTGGTGATCAACAGTCCATGGAATTTTCCACTCAGGAAGCAGAGGCCAGAGGCGTGTTGATGACAGCACAGCACACGGAGTGTGAATGCATGGGCCATATGAGCTCAGGCCAAGCAACAACGTCAGGATAATCCCTTAACCCCGGCCCAGGACTCCTCAAGTTTCCATATCTGTCCGAGCAAGTCGGTCAGGTGTCGTCAAACTTATGACTGGCAGTGAGAGTCTTGGGAAACAGGAGGATATAGTCTGTGGAGGCACTTAGCAGAAAGCACTCAGTATTCGGTGAAAAACCAACTTGAACGTTTAATATCTTGTTACATTTGAGAACTCTGTTGCAGTGTTCAAAGAAGCATTGCAGGTAGTTAGGTGGATTCAGTCATACCTCTATACCAGCCAGCTGCATCTTCTGACTTACGGGGAGAGTCTGCCCCCCCCCTCCATGCTCTGGGGCATTGCAGTCGACCCTCAGTCTGACCACACCCAGTGTAACTGTGGATGCTCATGCCCTACTGCAGAGCTGCACAAACATCAGGGACTCAGCAGATGTGATCAAGGCCATGGGACTCTCTGCCTGGCCCAGGTTCCCAGACTTAATAAATCATGAACACCAATGATTCCTCCTCAGTACCCCACCCGCAAGGGGCTCATCACAGATTTCTTAGATTTGCCTGTCTGCCCAGCCCTGAGCTTCCATGAATAGCGAAGACTCATGGCCGCCACCCAGCAGGATGAGATGCCCTCTTTAAAGTTCCTGTGAGGAGATGCATTTGTTAAAGTTCGTTGGATGAGGTCCCTCTGCGCTCAGATTCCACCATCTGTTGGGTGCTTCAGTGTCCTACCCAGAAGGCAGGCCAGCTGGGGGAAGAACGGGACCGTCTGATGAATATCAGACAAAAGTGGTTTTACCTTAGATGTATGACTGGGCTCCTCAGAGCCTCCTGGCCCAGCTGAAGCCACAAAGAGATTTCTCAACAGCAGTTGTCCAGATGTGAGGTGATGCTTCCCAAACAGGTGTGCTAGGGGCCTCTCCTGGGGATGTAGCTAACACGCAGCCAGCCCCAACGCCCTCCATCCAGTCCTCCGTGGTTCTGCCTGCCTCCACCTCCACGCTCCCGGAGAACTCTCTGGAAGAGAGTTCTGCAAGTACCTTCTGATAAGAAGTGTCCACAGGAGAGTCCTCGCCAGCTGTGTGGGAAATCTCTCTCAACAGCCTTTGGCTGAACTTGAAAATGGACATGCTCAGTTGGTACGCATTGTTCAGCTTCTGCCAGTGACATTAGCCTGGCTCTGTGATACTAGGGACCTCACTGCAAGGTAGAAAAGAGTGAAGATGGAAAAAACTGCAAAAAGCAACAGAGCCAGGTGCTAGTGGCTCACGCCTGTCATCCTCAGTAGGCTGAGATCTGAAAATCGCAGCTTGAAGCCAGCCCAGGCAGCAAAGTCCATGGGACTCTTTATCTCCAGTGAACCACCAGAAATCTGGAAGTAGAGCTGTGGCTCAAAGTGGTGGAGCACGGGCCTTGAGTAAAAAAGCTCAGGGACAGCACCCAGGCCCTGAGTTCAAGCCTCCCAATTAGAAAAACAAAAAAACAGAACTTGAAGTTGATGAATTAGGATCTGAGATCACAACGTTCAGATATATGTGGACATCCAACAATGTTCTGCAGACCTGACAGGAACATGTAGCCTGTGTGTGTGTGTGTGTGTGTGTGTGTGTGTGTGTGTGTGTGTGTGTGTGTGTGTGTGTGTGTGTGAAATATGTTGCCAAGTGTCATGTCAGCTAGCTCAGGGTCATGTAGCAAAGATGTCAAATAAGTGAAAAGAGCAGATCCAAAGAGAAGGGGGCAGTCTGTCTCTTGGTCAGCACGTGTGGACAACATCAAGTCTGAAGGCTGTATGCCACACAGCTCCCTGGAATGGGACCGTGACAATAAATGGAAGCAATAAGCAGCTTGGGTGTCAGTTCTTGCTCCATGAACTCCCCGCTGGCTTCTGTGTTTTTTCTGACCCTCGTAGGCCGCCTTGGCCAGCAGCTCTGGACGCAGAAAAAGTTCCTTTCTTCTGCTTCCTGGACTGGCGGGTCTGGACGGGTCGCTTGGTTGCTGAGCTTCAGTCCGGCTCCCACCAAAAGGACCTGACCTGGTAACTCAAGCGCTGCGAGGGCTGTGCGGGCTGACAGGCGTGAAGGGGCATCCACCACCCAGGAAGAACTTCAGACTTCCCAGCAGCCCGGGGAGGTGCTGCCCATCCAGCCTGCGCGCGGGGATCCTGGCTGCCCTCCGAGCCAGGATTTGCTGCTCCCTCTCCCCTCTGCTTCTCTTTGGGGTTGAGCAGGAACTTGGTTCATTCACTGAACGTAGTGTCCACTCTGGCACAACAAACGCCGGGGCCAAATCCTGTGGAGTAACGCCTTGCCCGCGCTCTGTGTTAAAGGAGAAAGCCACAGTGCCTGTTGTTACACTCTGACCATGGGCCTGACACTTCGCTTCATGAGGAATGCACATATAGAAGAAAAGCATCTAAAACTAATATGAATGCAGTGTGTTTAGCGTGTCCCACACAGCCAGGGACAGGAAGCCAGGAAAGAAGACCCGCAGCACCAGCCACGGCACAGTCGAGGGAGGAAGTCACCCCTTGTTGGGCAACGAGAAACAATAGATAGGGCCAAGATGGTGCAGGCTGGAAAACTCTGCATTGCTTCAGTTCACTCTGGGAAAATTTATGATGGTGATTAGCATATGAAAGACCCTGGGAAATCAAGAAAGAGGCAAAAAGATGCAGGTAATTTAGTCTAACCTCGGTCTCTCCAAATTGTTTTGACTGCAGACTTAGTCCCCCTCCCCCTCCCCAAGAAGACCTTTTAATCATCTTTTAAAAATTCCTGGTCTGCTGAACACATTTCGGAGCCCTGAACACACCTCCTAATTTCCCTGTAATTAGCTGTTTTCAGCAACCCTGGGCCAGGAATCTTTTCACGGGGCGAGTCTTTAGAATTGTCACTCTTTGGAGAGACAGTAGTCCTTGTGAAGAACATGTCTGCAGGTTTCACATTCATCCTGGTTTGTTTCTTTTTTTTCTTCTCCAGGGTTATTGATTCCTTCTCTCTCTCTTTGAAATTCTTCCTTGGTACATTTCTTCATGGGCTCTTTGTCAGCAAACTCGTCTTTATTCGGTCTTTCTGCAGAACAGCGAGAAAAAAGATCTTTTTCAAGAGGCGGTGAATCCAGGCCAGCCATGCCTCGAGCTGTAAATGGAGACCTGCCAGTGTTTTCTTGCAGGAAGCCGCAGGCACCTGTGCCCAGTGTGGAGAGCCCAGGTCGTTGTTAGAATTTAGATGTGGGGGTGAAGTGCCCCCGTGCCGGTGGGCAGAGATGCCTCAGGCATTCCCTAACCAGCCAGTAAAGAGGGGGCCGTGAACCCCAATGTGAGCCCCCAGAAAAGAAGCTAATCCATTGCCACTAACTCTCCACGTAACGCTTAAAGAAGGCACACGGTGGCCTTGGGGCCCCAGATAGGGCCCGGAGCACAAAAACGGTCCTCATTTCAAACTTGAGAGACAGCTGGAAGTTCCGCCCCAAGGAGGGACTGGCTTCCTGCGAGGTGCTTGAGTGCTCTGTCGGGCACCACACTAGCTCCTGAACGTCCCTAGCTCTGACGTGGGAGGAGGTGGCAATGGTACGGTGGTAGTCGCTTAAAGGCGCCATCAGGCTTCCTTTCTTCCTTGGGAGCCACGCCGGGCTGTGAGCACTGACCTTAAAAGTCACTCATCCGGTCATGCTCTCTGGGGGCTGGGGTCAGCCGTGGGGAGGCAGGCCGTGGTGGGGATGGAAGGAGGATTGGAGAACTGTAGGGGGCTCAGAACTGTCCAGCACATGGGGCCTTGGACCCACAAGTGTGCAGTCACCGCACCTGCAGAAGTGAACAGGCGGAACGAGGCACCGGTGGCTCACATCTGTCATCCTACCTACTCAGGAGGCTGAGATAGGAGGATCGAGGTTCAAAGCCAGGCCGGACCGGAAAGGCCATGAGACTCTTCTTTCCAATGAACCACCAGAAAACCAGACATGGTGCTATGGCTCAAGTGGTAGAGCGCTCGCCTTGAGCTGAAGAGTGCAGGGGCAGAGCCCATGCTGAGTTCAAGCCCCACGACCAACCCAAAAAGAAGTGACAGGCAGGTGGGCAAGGGTGTAGAACCTCTACAGGGAAACCTTTGCTCGGAGCAAGGCGTGCGCCAGCAGTGGGCACCAGAGCCAAGAAGCAGGTCTCTGACTAGGGCAGTGATGCTTTGTTCTGTGCCACTGGGCCTCGTCTGGGAGAGGGACGCTCCTGTCCTCATCTCTCCTGGGCACGCCAGGAGCATTGGCTCAGAGAGGTGCCTGGCCTGGGGCCTCAGACAGGGAAGCCATGTTTCAGAGCCTGTCCTACGTGGTGGGTGGCGGGGGCCAAGCAACCCCCCTCCCGACATGCTAGGACATGCTATGGCATGCTATGACTTCCCAGGAAAAACGGCCCTGACTGTTGGGACTGAGATGAAAGCTTGTACTAGTGAACCAGATTCTAAGATAGAACTCTACCCATCTCTCCTTTTCCTTCCTCTTCTTGCCTTTTTGTTGTGTTTTAGTTTGGGTGGTACTGGGGTTTGAACTCAGGACCTTGTATTTGCTAGGCAGCTTCCAGCACCTCGTGTGTGTGTGTGTGTGTGCTGGTTATTTTTGAGATCAGTTCTCACTTTTTGCCTAGCCTTACACCTGGACCCCGATCCTCCTGTTTTGGGCTTCCTGTTGTAGCAAGGCTGACAGATGCGCCCCAACACACCTAGCTGCAGCTGTTGAGATGGAGTCTCGTCTGCTTTTCTGCCTAGCCTAGCCCGGAACCTTGGTCCTACTAATGTCAGTCTTTTACATAGCGAGGGGAACAGGTGGGCACCATTCCACCCAGCTATGGCTTGAGAAGGGTCTTGCCAACTTCTGCGCCCAGGTTGGGCCTCAGACCACGATCCTCCCAATCTCAGCATCCCAGTTCCCTAGGATTACAGGTGTTAGTCACCCATACCTGGCTCCTCTGGACTTCTGAACCTAGAGCTGTGACCTTGAGGCTGGAGCCAAGCACCAAAGAGAATGATAGAGTCAAGGTTATTGAGGGCCACCACAGAGGTCTGTGTGTGCATTCTGGACTCAGATCTGACATGACATAAGTTTCTATTCTGCTCTGTGTGTGTGTGTGTGTGTGTGTGTGTGTGTAATAGACTGGTGTCAGGTAAGTGTTTCTGTAGTAATGTCAGGTTTCACATTCCAGCTCTGCATGACTTTCGTTTTCTCTCAAGCATCCATCTCTTGCTAAGTGTCCTTACGTAGACACTCGGGGTTAGGAGTTAGACTACTGCTCTCCATCACATCAGAGATAGACGTACCGGTGATGGAAGGAGGCTGAGGCTGGAATTCACAGGGAAGGTTAACCAACCTCGATGCCTGTTCCTAGCCACACCCACAGCAAGAGGGTGAAGTAATTTTCACCTCACAAATTTGTTGGGCCGACGAAGTACCAAATGACACAAAAAAGGTCCATTGAGTCCCGGATACTGTAATAATTCTTAGATAACCACTTCAGCAGTTATGAAGGGTTCTGTAATTTTAGTTCATAAAATAGTACAACTTCAGTTACAGGAATAGATCTATAATTGTGTAATGTGAGAATTGTTACTGATTCTTAAAGGTCTGCGTTTCACAGTTTTCAGTATTGGGGTGTGAACCGAGCATGCTTGTGAGGCAGTTTCTCTTATTTGAGTTGCACCTCCAACACTTTTTTTGCTCTTGTTACTTTTTTTGGGGCTGGTCGTGGGGCTTGAACTCTGGGCCTGGGCGCTGTCCCTCAGCTCTTCAGCTCAAGGTGAGCGCTCTACCACTTGGACCACAGCGCCACTTCGGGCATTTTTCTGCTTATGTGGTGCTGAGGAATGGAACCCAGGGCCTCAGGTATGCAAGGCAAGCTGAGCCAACTTCCTAGCTCTGCTCTTGTTACTTTTAAAATAGTCTTTTTCCCTGGGCCACCCTGGACCGTGATCCTCCTATCTATACTTGCCAAATAGCAGGGATCCCAGGCATGCACCACTGAGCCTAGCTTTTTTGTTCTGTTGTATTGCTCACCGTTAAATGGATGATGAAGGTTTTCTGTGTCACGTGACACGGCGCCGTCACAGGAGCTGTTAGCCCCTTCCTTACGTGGTGAGTGGTCAGGTTTCTCCAGTGTAAAATTAATTCCTTTCACCTCTCTTCTTCAAACAAGGGCCACTAAATCCAGCCCACCTTCCAGGGTTGGGTCATAAATTAGGCCTTCAGCACCATAAATGTTATCTTTCTAAATTGGATTTTTAAATTGATTTTTGCTGTTATTTAAAAATGCAATTGATTTTTAAGTATTGACCTTGTATATAAACAGCCTTCCTAATTCCCTTATTAACCCAGTTACTGCATTATTTGGCGATTGCTTTGAACAAAACCACATCTACTGTAAAGACCGGTTTTATTCTTCCTTTGGAAGCCTGGCACTCTGACGTGTGGGTCCTGTCCTGACGTGGGGACGGCGATTTCCTGTCTGGTGTGGAACTGTGGGCATGTCAGACATTGCTGTCTTGTTCTCAGCCTGAGGGGCTTTTAGATGTTTTATCAGGAGGTATATAAATGCACGATGTGGTGTCTAGAAGACTTGCTGACTATTGGTAAACTGCTTATTGTAGCCTTTTATTTTGCTGGCTTCTATTTCTATTTTTATTTTTCACTATTTCTCTGTCTTTTCTCTCTTTTTCTTTTTCTCAACTGGGCATTGAATGCCTTAGCTAGGCTGTGCTTGATAAACAGATACTCAGCCTCTTGAGCCACATTCCTAGTCCTTTTTTGCTTGCTTTATTTTTCAGTTTGATTTCATGGTGTTTCTCACAGGGCTGGCATAGATACTTCTATCTGTGCCTCCCACATAGCTGCTACTACAGTCATGTACCACTACACCTGCCGTGTTTGCCTGGGCTGCCTTCATGCCAAGCTCCTCCTGATCTCCATTTCCAGAGTCGCTGAGACTACAGGTGTGCACAACTACTACACCTGGCCTTTTTACTTTTTTAATCTTTTGTCAATGTTCCAGTACTCTTCCTTTAACCTTATATGTATTCTAGAGGATTTTATGTCTGTCTCTCAGCACACCTCTAGCTTTATCTTAAAACACTGGCATTTCTGTGCTTTATGTTTTGGTTCAAATGTTTTCTAACTTCCTTATTGATTCATGATTCATAGAACCATGTCTCTTAATTTTGAAATATATACCTCTTCAATCACACACACAGACACCCTCATGTGCCTTAGATCCATATTCTGATTATTCCCAGTGAGAAAACTGGTCTGAAATATTTACTTACCAGCATAATACACAGATTCCCTAGTAAAGGCTTATGGCTCTGTGAAGATTTCTCTCATGCCCACTTGAGTTAGTCTGCTTTCCAGTACTGTAACAAAACATCTGAGGGCATCCACTTGTAAAGATAAAGGGCTATTTCAGCTTGCTGTTTTGGAATGTCTTGTCTGGGATTGGCTGGCCATATTGTTTTTAGCCTCTGGTGAGGCAGAGCATTGTGGCAGGACACACGAGGAAGGGAAGGTGTTCACGTCATGGCGAGAAACTGCAAGAGGAGAGGAGTCGGGTATCAAGACTCTTGAAAGCATGCTCCCAATGACCTAAAGTCCTCCCGCCAGGGTCTAATGTGAAGGCCCCATCGCTGCCCGGCGTGCCCCGGGGCAGCAGGCTTTGACCAGACGGATCTACTGGGGCACACTTGGCATCAAAAACTTAGCACCCCTTCACTCTGTCCCCGTGGTATATTCTGCCTGCTTCCTGCAGCCCAGTGGACTCCTGTGTCTCTGACAGTCACGCTGGGATCTGCTCGTTATTTTCTGCTTTCATTTATGCACCCACCTGCTTCTCTGTTCCCCAGAGAGATCTTATTTCATCGCCTCCCTCTCTCACCTCAGCACCTCACACAAGGAGCGTGCTGCGGGGTATTTTCCCACCCTGGCCGACAGACCCCTGCCACCGGTCACGCCTCTCATGGGCACCTCTGTCTGGCACAGAGGGCTCATGGCTTGGCCTTGATGGACAAGGTTTCCTCATTTCACACCAAGCTGCCGGGCACAGTGCCAGGTGCTTGTGCTCCATCTCACCCGCCTCCTCCCTAGGTCTGGGGCTTCATAGTCTCGAGTCAGATGGTTGTGGGCTGAGGTTGCCGGCCACAGGAATAAGGTGAGTCTGAATTAGGCACTGGGCTTTCTGGAGCTCAGAGGAGGCACTCTAAGGAGACTGCCAGCTCAGGGCCTACAGTCGTTTAGAGAACAAAAAATGAGGATACTCAGGAGTGATTTAATTACCCAGATTGCCATGGCTTGCTTTGCTATTGATTTTATATATTCAAGGAGTCTTTAAAGTGATTATTCTCGGAATGGGCAAGCGCCACCCCATTGATTTCTGTGAAGTGGATGGTATGTGGAGAGGGGCCAAGCTTGTGGGGAAGCATGCATTTAGAAGTGAAGAGCCTTTCTACAAGGCTCTGGGAGGGGGACGCTGAGTATGCCGCGAGCGGGCACTGGGGAGGCCGATGCTGTGCACACAGGTGACATGGCTTCCTGGAGTTCCAGGAAACAGCGAATCCCCTCCTAGGGGCTGGACCACACACACACACACACACACACACACACACACACACACGCACGCACGCACGCACGCACACACACGCACACGCACGCACGCGCATGCACACACACACACACTCACCATTACCACTTATATTCACACCTGCTGCAAACCTTGAGGTCCTGGAGGCCAGGAGAAGAGGGTCACTGGGGACATTTTAACATAAACAAAAGCATACTCACGAGTGGATGAAAAGGGCTAATAATTATCAGTGACTGTCTTTCATGCATTTCTGTTTAAAAACTGTTTTCTCTGCTTCTGTACCCTCCCCCCCTCCCTCATGTGGAGTGAATACACTCTGTACAGGGTAAAGAATACAGAGTCAGAAAAGAAAATACAAAGTAAGAAAAACGTCCTTCAGTTCTGCAATCGTCTGTGTGTATCTGTGCAGATTTTTATTGTCATCTTAATGAACACTTTCCCGAATGACAATTTGGCTTACACATTAACTGTTGGCACATCTGGATATTTAAGCAGCAGATTTTATTTCTCTAAAAAATACACATGGATTCATTAAAAAAAAAGAGAGAGAGAGAAAAAAGTCCTTTGCATATCTCTGGAGTTTGTTTCAGGGTGTATATTCTATCATATGCATATGAGGAGGCGCTTGGGTATTGCACCCTTGTGATCTAAATAGAACTTATTTGCTCATAGCCCAAGATCCGCAAGTTCTCCTTTGGCGGAGGCCTGATTACTGAGCAGTGGCCTGAAACAAGAGGACAGAGATCCCCCAAGGGTGACTCTACTTCAGAAATGTCTTTTCCTAAGGGCTCTAACTTACTCCTGGAGGTGGACACGCTTCCCCTCAGACCCCGCTTCCCAGCCCGGTCCCCCGGGATGAGTTTCCCACACATTGGAACCACAGCAGTCCCTGTACATATCCAATTCCTTTTTGGCTCTGGCCTTGTGCTGGGCAGGCCGCAGGCACGGTCTGCAAGTTACCCAGAGTCACTCACACTCAGCAGGCGCCATTTCTGTTAGTCTGGTCGGTCAGTCTGTGTGTGTGTCCTGGTCCTGGGGCTTAAACTCAGGGTCTGGGTGCTGTCCCTCAGCTTTTCCTGCTTAAGGCTGGTATTCTACCACTTGAGCCACAGCTCCATTTCCTGCTCTTTGGTGGTTAACCGGAGATGAGAGTCTCACGGACTTTCCTTCTCAGGCTGGCTTCGAACCTGGATTCTTAGATCTCAGTCCCCTGAGCAGCTAGGATAGTTGCAGTTGACTTAAGGACCAAGCCGGGCTTCATCCTAACCACACTTTACCTAGCGGCCTCAAGCGGCCTCCAGGCCTAGGGCTGTCCACCCCAGGGCAGGAGCCCAGGAAGCCCCACACAACCCGCTTTTGCTCACTCGGTACAATTAGTTACGTGGAGAACCGATAGGCCTTCGAAGCCTGGATGAAGACACGTCAGTTTCCCATTGCGTCCACGTGTGAAGATGTAGGGCGCAGCTGTAAGAGCACTTAACCCTCCCCTTATCTCAGAGGGACTAGGGAACTCTTAGTGAGCCTCCTGAAGAAGGTTCTAGGCCTAAAAGAGGCCAATAATTCTGAAAGTAAGCATCCCTTAACCACAGACTCCCTTGGGGCGTAGCTTGATGAAGTAGCCATCGCTGCCCCAAATGAATCGATAATCCTATATTCCTATCGGCCCAACAGCCAGCTCCCAGCCTAGGCAAAGAGAATAGTTAAGTGCTAGATGAATGAACAACCAAGGAAAACATTGATGGGCGTGTTCTCAAAGTGGGAGTAACTTGGGTCATAACATAGCATGGGGCAGAATTTTAAGGGACTTGGTGCCTAGTTGTAATCGGTATCTTCTAGAGCAAGCATGTCTACTCACTTGTGCCCACTGAGAAGTGGTGTTTGTATCATCCAGAGATGGACAGATGCTTGGGCTCAGTTCAGTTACTGACCTGACTACCCAATTCCAGTCAATGCTCTACTGAGGTCACACATGCGGGTTTGATGTGTATGGTAGCATCACGATTAGAGGCACATGCTAACAAGATACCTCTCCAAGACAAGACAGGCAACACGGTGCGCATGGTTACCAGAGCCACGATCAGCCCGCAGAATACAGGCTGTGGGTCTCCCTCCCCTGAGTTCCTGTAACCTATTATTTCCATCTTCTGTGGCTTCAGGGTTTTCTACAAGAACACATGGCTGGTGTGAGCAGTGGTGAGCCACAATGGGCTTTTGAGTGGTTTAACTCCCTTGGTGTAAGGCAGATGCATTCAGAGGGAAGCACTCTTATTTTCTCTAACTGTGCTGCTTGAAAATCGGTTCTTCCCATCAACGACATGCATGAAAGCTTCTTTCTGTCTCCATGATTCATAGGAAGAATGGACTGAAGCTTGATGGATTCCATTCCAGTCTTCCTCAGTGTAATTCTGATTGCCTTCTTGGACTTTGCCAACCAATAGCATGGCACAGTAAAGATGTTTTTTTTAAACCCTTATAGATGAACAGAGTTACTTATGACAGCAGTTATAGAAGCATACGTTACAAGCCCACATCAGATTCCCCAAATCTCACGAATCCAAACATCGTCATTTAGAAGAGAAACAAGACAAAGCGAAAGGGACTTTTCAGAATGACACTCATGGATTGTGTGACACGCTGCAGGCTCTGTCAGCAAAATCATTCTCTGGTTTCTTTCTAAATGATTGTATTTGGGAATTCTTCCCAGGGACGTGGGAGACGGAACAAGACTAGCAGCTCTCAGCCCACACCCCTCGGCCAGCCCTGCCACCAGCTGATGTATCTGATCCCCAACGGACAGCCTGGGGATAGCCGGAGCTGGGGTACCCAATCCGTGCACCCCAGAAGCCTTTCCTTCCCGGCCAGTCAAAGGGATGGGGACAGCTGTGTCAGCCCTCGGAGCTTTAAGTTGCTGTTTAAAAAGATCAAGCCCCTTTGTTCAACTACTTAAAGATAATGAGACTAAATTAACCCCAAATGGAAGCAATAAACAAAACAAAAAATGAAGTAAAGAAATAATTAAAACACAAACATTGAAAAGAACAAGAAGCCTAGGAAAGGGGCCACCCCATGTAGACACAGGAAGGATCGAGTGGTGTTTTCCAGGATGAAGCCCCCACCGAACTCGACCAGCCCTCAGCCTCAGCCCTGTACCCGACAAGCTCCTCTGGGTTATTCGAGAAAAGCGACAGGACTCGGCGCCATCATCTCAGCTTCCCCCTGGCGGTTCCAGGCCCAACCCAGTGCAGTTTCATTTCTGGCCAGGGAGAGCCATGGCAGAGCTGCAGGGCCCCTGCCTGTGCAGAGAAAGCTGCTTTCAAAGCAAGTCCTCGGGGCCACCTGAGGGCTGAGCAGCCTGCGGCCCTTCCTGCCCACCTTTGCAAGACTGTGTCTGGGGACTGTGTCTCTGTCTGGAGCCTTTTTCCCCCCTCCTCCTGGAAATCTGCATTGGTTTACTGTTTAGACAGCCCACCCACCTCACTGCTAGCCTCTGTCTGGGTGAGTTCTCACCCAGTTCTCCCAGGTGCGCGCAGAGGGCACTGCCCTGAGCCTCGGGAGACCAGCCACCAGGCAGCAGGGCCTCGGGACCAGCTTTTCTCCTAAGTCATCTCAGAGAGGATGGCTGTCGGACTGACATCCCTGTGCTGTTATTTCAGCTTTGCATTTAGGAAACAAATGATTTCCATGCTGATTTCTCCCCTAAGGCTTCAAGCAGTGTTTAAGTCAATATTTACAGAACTTCCAACTTACAAGATTAATGATATTTATGCTGCAAAAATATCAAGCCTTCTTTTCCCCCCTATTTCCAAGACGCGTGTTCTTATAAACACATACCTAAAGACATTCTGACAAATGAGTTCCTTTTCTTCTTTGCTTACCAGATGCTGATCAGTTGTGCAAGAGCCAAGGAGTTTGCCTCACGGGGGTGGGGGAGAGAGGTTCTGTCCAAGGGTGCAGAGCTACCCAGAGCCGAGCGGCCACCCCACACTGTGACCTGGACAGGCCTCTTGATCTCTCTTGAGTTTGGGGGTCCTTGCACCTAAGTCATGGGGCTCTAGTGAAAGGACCCTCTACGTTTATTCTAGAAAGTTCTTGCCACTCGGTTCAAGTCATACCAAGTATTTGTCACGAGGTAGCTCTTACAAGTATGAAAGACTTCATAGAGTGGGGTTCAGAGTCTCATAGGCTGCTATTGAGCGAGACTGACATCAGCATGCATGTATTTGGATTTCCAATTGCAGGAAATTAAATCGCAACTTCCACTGGCTCACGGAGTGATAGCACTTGGTTATGGTCCCATAGCAAATCATGCCACAAAATATTAATTCCCTCCTGATAACACTGTGTGGAATGTGCCACAGGTAATGATATTCTAATGTGCATCCAGTAGTTTCTCCCTGACCCCACTCTGTACTTACACACACACACGCACACACACACACGCACACGCATGCACGCGCGCGCGTGTACATAATATTTGTAGTTTATTTCATGAAGTGATATATTGTAAATAGTTTTCACATAATTTCCAGGTCATTCCAATTCATTCTAAACTACACGACGTCAAAGTTGGCTTCATCAACTGTTCAAAATTTATTTGTACTTCTTACATTTTCTAAATGACATTCTGATGAAGGTCTTGAACAATGTACCATTGTAGATTGCTGTATGAGTAAATGGTCCTTTTAAAGACGTGTAGGTACAGTGGATCATGCACTACTTTTAGAGCTTCTCTGACACCTGGCCAAATTTTCCATCAGAAATTCTGGATCACCTGATAGCCCTGCCCGAAGAATGCTGGCCTCCCCCTCCCCCTTGCCAACAAAGGTATTTGCATTTCAACTTTTGTGCCAGTCTGCTCTCCATCTTTTCATTTACGTATCTTTGAACATTTTCACATTGGTACGTAGCTACCTTTTCTAAAGGTTTCTTTTCCATTAAAAAACTGAGCTGTGGAAAGAAGATGGGAATGCAATTTTAAACTGCCTCGTGGGTGTTTGGGACTGATGATAAACTAAAGGCAACAGTAATGCTGAGCAATGGCTTCTTTCCTGAGAAACCGCATCTAGTAGAGTACATTGAGCCTCAGAGACAGCGGGCAGGGGTGACGCGGGACTGGAAACAATGAAGGGCTCTGGGCCCTGACTGTAGCGTGAGATGATAAAACTCCTTTCATCTTAGCATAAGGACCGGCTCGTCTCATTTGGTCTGGCCACTACCTGGACCAGCTTTGAGAACTTTTCAGGGAGTTTAGCAAGACCTTTCTGTAAGTCAGAAGAGCTTACCAAGGTGTGATGGTCACACCAAGAAACCTGGAAGGCCAGTCTGGTGCCATTTCCGTCTTTATGGTCCGGTATTGGCCAGTTCTGGCTGGTAGAACTCCTTTAGAGAGGTTCTAAATGGAAAACACATTTTTCTCTACAATCCATTTTTCCAGTTCTCAGTGTGGAAGGGAAGGACAGGACAGGGTGTGGTCCCCATGGTCGACGACCAGAGGGCAGTGGACAGGGAGTGGCAGGGGACAAAGATGCCCAGGACTGGCGCTGGGTCTGCGGGTGAGGCTCAGGTGAACCGCCTGGGAGCAGCTTCACACCGCTCTTTTGCACACCGCAGTAAAGGTGGCTGTTTTCCGCCTATTCAGTAAAGCTTTCTACATTGAGAAACTACCACTGCAATTTGGCTGTTCTTTGTTTCTCAGAGGCCCAGCTTGGTCCCCACACTGGGGCTGTTGGGAGGTAGCCAGGGGTATCACACAGGCTGCACCCCCAGAGCTTTCTTGCTTTAGTAGTTTTACAGGTAGAGTCTGTATGCTTGTCCAGCGCGGGCCTCCCATCTCCATCTGCCTCCCTGTGGCTGCTCACGGAGCTGGAATCAGGTGAATGCCTCGTTGACTGATTGGCTGGCCTCAAACTTTGATCCTCCTGGGATCTACCTCCTAAGTAGGTGGGACTGTAGATATGGACCACCAGATCCGGTCATAGGTCAACTCTTTCTGTTCCACACATGTGTGAGATCATGTGGTGTTCATCTTTGGTTTATTTCAGTTGATATCATTTCTCTAGCTCTACTCAGGTATTGCAAATGACAGCCTTTTTTTTACTCTTTTTTTATGGCTGACTAGTATTCCATGATGTATTACACCTCATTGAGCCTTCTGTCAAACTGATGGACAGCTAGGTAGCTTCTCTATCTTGGCTGCTGTCAATGGCATTGTAATGACTTGATTATATGGCTGTCTCTTCAGCACAGCGATTTCATTTCCTTTGGAGATATATATACACATCCAGGAGTGGGATTTCTGGCTCATATGGTATTCTATTTTAAATTATTTTATGGTTCCTCTACACTGTTTTCCATATTTTCTGTAGCAATTTACATTCTTTTCAATACTGTGCAAGGGTTTTATCTTCTGTGCATCCTAACCAACTCCTGTTATCTTCAGTCTTTTTTTTTTTTTTTTTGGTTGGTTGTGGGTCTTGAACTCTGAGCCTGGGCGCCGTCCCTCAGCTCTTCAGCTCAAGGTGAGCTCTCTACCACTTGAACCACAGCACCACTTCCGGTTTTCTGAATGGTTTATTGGAAATAAGAGTCTCACAGACTTTCCTGCCTGGGCTGGCTTTGAACCGCGATCCTCAGATCTCAGCCTCCTGAGTAGCTAGGATGACAGGCGTGAACCACCGGGGCCCAGCTCTTTAGTCTTTTTGATAACAGCTATTATTCCAAGGGTGAACTGTTGTCCCTTTTGTGTGTGTTTGTGTGTGGTTCTGGCATTTGAACTCAGCGTCTCACACTTGCTCAGCTGGGGCTCTACCACTCGAGCCATGTCTCTAGTCTGGCTTTTTTGTTGGCTATTTTGGAGATGGACTTTTGAGCACTTTTCTGCCTGGGCTGGCTTCAAATTGTAGGTCTCCATCTTTCAACCTCCAGAGTGGCTAGGATTACAGGTTGGAGTGCTAGCAGCCAGCTCAGAAGTTATTGTGGTTTGGATTTGTGTTTCCTCATGGTAGTTCTACCATTTTTTAAATATCTGTTTTCTTTTTGTACAAAATCTAATTTTATTTTCTGGCGGTGCAAGCCTAGACTCTATTCTTAATAAGCTTGCTTTGTTTACTTTCACTGAGTTTTCGTGTACACAAGGGTATTAAAATTATCTTTAAATATCTCAAAATCCTATTAGGATTTTTGGAATTACATCAAAGTTACAAAATAATGCCAAGATAATTAACATCTTTATAACATAGTGGGTTTTTTTTTTTCTATTTTGGACCACATTTATCTATCAAACCTTTAACTTTCTGCATACAGTTCTTATATATTACTTTGTAACTTTTCCCTCTGTAAGTATATTTTTATTTTTTTTTTTATTTTTTTTTTTTTTATTGTAAAGCTACTATACAGAGGGTCACAGTTACATGAGTGAGGTTATGAGTACACTTCCTCTTGAACATTGTTACCCCCTCCATTGTTTTCCCCCTACCATCCCCTCCCTCCCTCCCTTCCCCGAGGTTCTTTTTTTTTTTTTTTTTTGATTGTGATTAAATGATTACATAATTTCAAAGTCACAAGTTCATTCTAACTTCCCTGGAGCAAATTGTCTACCACAGTCTGTAATATATAACAGTGTTCACATGTTATATACCATATTTGTGATCAGCAGCATGAGGATATTTAGTAGTGGTTCAACCAGATGAGCGGGAGTTCTTTGTTTCTTAAGTCCTGTTAGTTTTGTCGTATCACTAACCTTTTGGATTTAGCATCCACTTATGAGGGAGACCATGTACCGTTTGTCTCTTCGTTCTTGGCTTACCTCGCTCAACATGATTCCTTCTAGCTCCATCCATTTCCCTGCAAATGCCATTATTTTGTCATTTCTAATGGCTGCATAATATTCCATTGTGTATAGATACCACAATTTTTGGATCCATTCATCTGTGGTGGGGCACCTAGGTTGTTTCCATATCCTAGCTATTGCGAACAGTGCTGCAATAAACATGGAGGTGCACGTGTCCTTGTATATTGGTTCCTGTTGTTCAGGGTAGATGCCTAGAAGTGGTATGACTGGGTCGTAAGGGAGGTCAATCTTTAGCTTTCTAAGGACCCTCCAGACTGCTTTCCAAAGTGGTTGTATAAGTGTACATTCCCACCAGCAGTGTAATAGGGTTCCTCTTTCTCCACATCCCCTCCAGCATTTGTCGTTGGCTGATTTGTGGATGTGGGACATTCTGACTGGGGTAAGGTGGTATCTCAGGGTTGTCTTTATTTGCATTTCCTTCACCACCAGGGATGATGAACATTTCCTCATGTGTTTCTTTGCCATTTTTATTTCTTCATTTGAGAAGTCCCTCTTTAGTTCCCTTGCCCATTTAGTAATTGGTTTGTTAGGTTTGGGAGGGATTAGTTTCTTGAGTTCCCTGTATATACAGGATGTTAACCCCTTGTCTGATATATTGCTGGTAAATATTTTTTCCCAATTAGTTGGTTGTCTTTCTAGCTTAGTTGCGATAGATTTAGCTGTGCAGAAGCTTTTTATTTTAAGGTAGTCCCATTTGTCGAGTCTCTCTCCAACTTGTTGTGACCCTGGGACTCTGTTCAGGAAGTTCCTTCCTGTGCCTATTAGTTCAAGTGTCTCTCCTACTCTGTCCTGCAGTAGTTTCAGAGATTCAGGTTTAATGTTAAGGTCTTTAATCCATTTTGAGTTGATGTTGGTGCATGGTGATAGGCTGGGGTCCACTTTTAGTTTTCTGCATGTGGCTGCCCAGTTTTCCCAGCACCAGCGGTTGAAGAGGCTGTGTTTCTTCCATTGTATGTCTTTGGCTCCTTTGTCGAATATCAGCTGGCTGTAGGCCTGTGGATTTATATCTGGATCTTCTATTCTGTTCCATTGGTCTTCGGGTCTGTTTTTGTGCCAGTACCATGCTGTCTTTGTGATTATAGCTCTGTAGTAGAGTTTGAAGTTCGGCATGGATAGCCCTCCCATATTGTCTTTATCCTCTAGAATTGTTTTGGCTATTCTAGGTCTTTTGTTGTTCCATATAAATTTTTGGACTGTTTTCTGTATTTCAGTGATGTACGTCATTGGGATTTTAATAGGAATTGCATTGAATTTGTATATTAATTTTGGAAGTATCACCATCTTTACTATATTAAGTCGGCCTATCCAGGAGCATGGGAGGTCTTTCCATTTCCTAGTGTCTTCTGCAATTTCTTTCTTTAACTTTTTATAGTTCTCATTAAATAGTTCTTTTACATCTTTGGTTAGGTTAATTCCTAAATATTTTATTTTTTGGGAGGTTATTGTGAATGGGGTTGCTCCCTTTATTTCCCTCTCTTCCTGTGCGTTATCAGTGTATAGGAAGGCAACTGATTTTTGTGGGTGTAAGTATATTTTTAAAGGTGATGATGCATTTGCCTCTGTAGTTTGGAAGAAACTATCATCACTTTGAAACACTGAATGATAGGGATGTCAGTTCTAAATATAGTTGGCTAATTTTGCAGTTCTCAATCTTTCAAGAAAGACAAATGTGTTTTAGACAGGAACAGCCTCACAGTAGGCCCATTCATTCCTGTCCTCCCATGTTAGGAACTTTGTACAAGAATCCAGCTGAGCAGCCCTCATTTAGATGGAAGGAACGCTGTTATGATCCAATCAGCCCCAGACCTCTAGAAGCTTAGACAGGTTGAGATGGTCATACCAGTTACCAAGTGAAATATCACAGCTCCCTCCTAGATAGTTAACCTCAAAGCAGTGCAATGTAAGTAGAACAGCTGTCAGTCAGTCTCTCCCGATTGTTGTGGATTACAGACAAATAAGAATATTTCCCAGGATGATTAGAAAGGAGGAACCGTGAAAGAGGACCTCTTTGGTGGAGAAGATCAGCTAGTTAACGACGCATCCCCTCCTGTCTAAAGCAAACGCTTGGGATCCCTCCTCCTCGTGGTCTGTTTTGATGTTTGAAGGTCTTGTCACTCCAACAGTGTCATTTAAAAACAACATTTTAACTTTTCTGAAGTTGTCATCACTGTCGGTTTCAAGTTACATTTTTAGTGGCTGTTCTAGGGTTTGTCATATACTTTTTAACTTGTCAATCAGCTTCAAATTAGTATGATCTCCTTCACAGCGCCCAGCAAGGCCTGTGCACAGCCTTCCTTCCTGCATGCCTGAATTCTCTCCCTTCCTTCTTACAGTGATCTCCACACCAGTTGTTACACATGGTAATACACTGTTGTGACCGCTACTGGATCATCAATGATTTTTTTTTTTTAGCCCAATACGATCTTGCTCCCAATCACTTCCTTTGAGCTGTCATTAGCAAATTTTACACATTTATTATAGTTCTCATATTACGGGTCTAACATTAAAGTATATGCCTATTATTTTATATAACTGCCTTTTAAAATTGGCTGTCAGAGGAGAGGGGAAACTGCATTTTATTGATTTGTATAATTATCTATTTATGACTCTGGGGTCTTTGTTTTACTGTGTGGATTGGAATTACTGTCTCGGGACAGATCTTTCACCCTGAAGAATGCCCTTTTGTGTTTCCTGTAAGACAGGTCTGTTTGCAACAAATTCTCTCTGATTTTCTTTATTCTAGGGACAATTTCCTTCCCCATCAGTTTTCAGAGACAGCTTTGCTGATGCAGGATGCTCAGTGGTGACTTTACCTTCGGAGGTTTTGAGTGCTGTTCCATTCCTTTCTGCTGTCAGTTTTATTGAGGGTTTTTCATAAGAGATGAGTTGTTTTTTTTCCTGAATTTTTTTCTTTGTCTTGGATTTCAGAGCTTTATGATGTTTGCAGGGTTCCTTGTGTTTATACTATTGGTAGTTCATTGCTCTTTATAAGTGGTTGCTTTTGAATAATGGAAGTTTCTAAATATTTCTGGCCATTTTGCTCTCTCTTCTCTGGGCTTTCACTCTGGGATCCCACTATGTGCTTCTTTTTTTTTTTTTGTCGGTCGTGGGACTTCAACTCTGGGCCTGGACGCTGTCCCTGCACTCTTCAGCTCAAGGCAAGCGCTCTACCGCTTGAGCCACAGCACTACTTCCGGTTTTCTAGGGATTTATTGGTGATAAGAGTCTCACAGACTTTCCTGCCCAGGCTGGCTTTGAACCACTATCCTCAGATCTCAGCCTCCTGAGTAGCTAGGTTGACAGGTATGAGCCACTGGCACCCGACTCCCCTATGTGCTTCTTGATGACTCTGCTGGGGTCTCCCTCTGACACCCTCTCTTATGGCCCCTCTTCTTGTCACTCTGTTCCTTAGCTTACAGAGAGCTGGGTCAAGGAGTAAGGGGTTCACAGCTGGGGTCTGAGAACAGTAACAAAGAAGGCACTGCAGTAAGCTGAAAATTACAGAAGCTGTCGTGTCAGAACTGCTAGTGGATAATGCCCAAGCAGCAAGCCTCTCCCTGGGTGCCTAGAGCCATAGTCCATGACTTCTACAACCTGGAACCCTAGTCCCCTGGCCTTCAGGTCTTGAAACCATGAGCCATTCCCGAGGCCCTGAGCACTCCGGGGTGCATGCATCATGGGAAACCAGCACTGCACCCATGTACAGTTCCCGTCCAGGTAGAGCAAAATAACCCCCATTAGCTGATCTGTAACGGTGTCCTGGGCTTTCTCTTCCTTTATCTCAGTGTAGCAACTTTGAGTGCTGCTCTTCCCTGATTCCCTCCTCTCCTCCCCTTCTTCTCCCTACCCCCCCCTGCCCCCCGAGTTTGCTATTATCTGACTCTTCAGATCGTAATGGCTACCTGCAGGAATTTGGCAAAGACCCCTTCCCCACAATGGTCTTGAGCTGTCTTTCTCTTTCGCTGTTATCTCCATGTATGAAATTCTGTATGCATTATTATTAATAATAATAATAATTTTGTCTTTTCTTTTTTTGGTGCTGGAGATCAAGCTGAGGATGTTGTACTTGCTAAGCAAGCACTCTGCCACTGAGCTACACCCCAGCCCAGTATGCATTCTTATTTTCAGCCATGCTGTGGGCATCAATTACAAATTGCAACTCCATGAAAAGACCAGGAAGGTGATTGATGGCCGGTTCTGATCATAGGAGCACAGCTCTGGGCTATTCCAAAGCTCACTTTTCTATATACCGGCTAGCTTATCGTCTAGCTTGTGTCTTCCTTAAACCCATGAATCTCTTCCCCACTTCCTATCATCCTAATTCCTATGCTTCTTGAGAGCAAATGGAGTCAGTTTCTTCGGGAGTCATTTAGAGTTGCCAGTTCTCCGTTGTGCCTCCTGCCCCAGGCAGAATCTCTGGGCCAAAGCCCTGGAGCTGAGGTGGGATAATGACCAGCAGGGGACAGGTTCGTTCTTCAGTGCTCAGAGGGGAGGCCAGCAGGCAGCCCGCACCCCTGGGCTTGCCTCTCCTGGCACAGAACCAGTGGCCAGGCAAGAGAGACGAGGGCACAGCAATCTAGATAAAACCTCGCGTTGTTTAAGGGAGGCTCCAGTGAACTGGGGTTAGAGTTGCCAGCAAGCAAGTGGTGTTATGAGAAATGCTGGGGTTCTCTCCTCACACAAAGAGCAGCTCCCAGCCGGGCACCGGTGGCTCACACTTATAAGCCTAGCTACTCAGGAGGCTGGGTTCAAAGCCAGCCCGGGCAGGAAAGTCTGTGAGACTCTTATTTCCAATAAACTACCAGAAAACCAGAAGTGGTGCTGTGGCTCAAGTGGTAGAGTGCTGGCCTTGAGCTGAAGAGGTGAGGGACAGCGCCCAGGCCCAGAGTTCAAGCCCCACAATGGAAGAGCAGCTCTCAGCTGGGAGCTGTGGGGAGAGAGGTCCCCGCATTCTTGGCTACAATACTCTAGAGGGGAGTCTGTTTCCCTGAGTCAGGAGCCAAAGGAGGGAGGGGATCTTATTGATTGCAGCTATGTAGATCCATTCTTTCTTACCAAGATGGTATAGGGCCTCTTGAACACATCTTCCATTTACAGCGTGTGCGTAGGTTTTATTTTACCACTGGGGAGCAGGGCTCTCATTCTGTCATGCTGGAAGGGTTTCCCCTCCTGACAGCTCCAAGAGCGGAGACAGAGCCGTCTGTCTCATTCCCACAGACATGTGTCGCCCTGCCTTCCTACTACTTTGGCCATTCTAGTCAGACTTGTCATCACTGCTGCGACAAATACTTGCGACAGTTGAAAGGAAGAAAGATTTCTGTTGGCTCATGGTTTCACAGGTTTCCATCCACAGGAGCTGGCTCCATTGCTGTGGTCTGTGATGGGGCAGAGGCTGCTCACTTTATGGTGGCCAGGAAGCTGAGAGGGGGGGGGACTGGGAACGAGGTGCTTAGCTGACTGACTTCCTCCAACAAACCGCCACCACCTGCCTCTCCTTCCTCTTAATAGTGCCATCAAATTACGAATCCATCAGCGGAGTAACCTGTTGGTAAAGGGAGAACTCATACGGTCCAATGGCCTCTCAAAAGCATCTGGACCAAGCTTTTAGAACGCGAGCCTTTCGGTGGCCTCCTCCTTTACTGTACCTGCCCTTAAAGTTTACTTACTGATTTAATTTTTCTCACTCTAGTAAAACTGTCCTTTAAAGAGAAGTTACAAAGCTTTTGTCTTTCTGATACACAACAGTCTACTTGTGTAGGTTGTTAAAAATCTCATTCTGCAGATTTTAAAAACTAGTGAGGTTCTTTTGTGAGATAACATCTCACTTGTGTACAATGGGCTGGCCTTGAACTTTTGAGCCTTCTGTCCCAGCCTCTGTCAGTGTAGAGATATTAGGCGTGTGCTAACACATCCATCTTTTTTTTTTTTTTAAAGCTGAAAACACTTTATTGCCTGTATAATCGAGGATCTCAAACAGCACCTCAAATCCATCACTTACAACAAAATGACTGAGGTGATACAAGGATGAAAACCCATCTGCCTTTTGTACCAGACTAAGCCAGGCCCTCCTTCCGTACACTAACCTAGACTTAGCGTCCGTGGATGGACAACACTGTTTAATGACTCACTTTATTTTTTTTTTTACATTTCTTTTTTTTTTATTGTAAAGCTACTATACAGAGGGTTACAGTTACATGAGTGAGGTTATGAGTACACTTCCTCTTGAACATTGTTACCCCCTCCATTGTTTTCCCCCTACCATCCCCTCCCTCCCTCCCTTCCCTGAGGTTCTTTTTTTTGATTGTGATTAAATGATTACATAATTTCAAAGTCACAAGTTCATTCTAACTTCCCTGGAGCAAATTGTCTACCACAGTCTGTAATATATAACAGTGTTCACATGTTATATACCATATTTGTAACACATCCATCTTAAAGTCTACATTTTCCTTGAAGTAACTCAGAAGATAGTTTTCCAGGGCTTACTTAGTCTAAACTCCCTAGGGGAAATCCCATGATTTGCTAAACCTTTTCAATGAAACTGTCTTTTCTGACATTTTTACCCAAACAATCAATCAAGACCAGTCCACATGCCCACTAGCTGGATGGTATAATCTTCCATTACTAGATATTAAGGTAAAAGTTCACATTTACTGATGATGATGATGGTGGTGGTCATCACCCCACACTTGAGTCTCCTGTTAAATCTGGTGAAATCCAGGAACAGAGACCTGGTGAAAGCTGGTGCTAGGGCATCGCTCGCTGGCTTTACACTTCATTCGCATGTGCCTAAGGCCTGTACTCAGGAGGTTTCATTCTTTGACGTTTTGCCTGTGGGGCAGTGGCTGGTTAGGTTGTCTGACCCTGCCAGGTCCGTTCCAGTTGTGGGGACCCCCAAATTTCAGTGAAGTCTGTTCAGAGTGCACATTCCTAGGCCCCGCCCTGCCTTCAGATTCAGCCAGTTTGGAATGAGACACTGAATTAGGCCCTTTAAAGAGGCTTCTCTGGTGGAGGTTGGTTCTACCAGCCCTGATGTGGAGGAGTGTGGTGTAGCAGAGCCTCGCCCCAACGGCCACATCTAGTTGTTCTAGCCCTGATCTTCGGATCTGTAACTAAATGCACAATAGCTTGATGTCCCAGTGGCAGAGAAAATGGTGATCAGGTCATTCTGCTTAATAGCTTATGTCATGAATTGACAAATTTGGATTTCATTAAGTATTTCTCTATAGACCAAGATCGAATCTACAAAGATCACCAGTACTACATACCTACAGACAAAAGATTATCCAACTATTGTCAAGAATTGCTTAGACCACCATTTCTGAGAGAAAGCTAATGCCCACAGAATGAGCTTCTGATCTCTGGGATTTATCAGGAGCAATAGAACATCAGAATCTTTTCTTCTGTTAAAGAAGTGAGAAAGGATGGAAGAAAGATTGACAATGGCTTTCAAATCAAACAGAGCCAGGTTTGGATGCTGTCACGGAAGTTTCAGAGCAGTGTGGGCCTAGTTTGATTGTCTGGGTTTGGTGAGACTTAGTTTACTTAGCTGCAAAGTTAAGAAAATAAATTGAAGAAGTAAGACTCTACAAAGTGGAAAACCCCAACTTAATCTGGCAAAAACACATCCCCACGTACCAACACAAATGCGTGGGAATATGTTGTCTTCTAGCAAGCTCGTGGAGCGCAGATAGAGGTTAATGAAGGGGTTAAAAAGTGGCCTGAATTCCCCCCGTTCTGATCTTGGCCCTGTGCTCGGCCCAGTATCTGCCATGCGGAAGCCACAAACAGCTCCACCAGTGGGAGAGAAGCTTTACCGAACATCTCCTGTCAGTCATTCTCTTTTTCTTTGGTTCAAGACCAGGACTCCAACTTGCTATGATTTCTTTCTCACTCATTGGCTGGTGTTCTGCTACCTGAGCCATGGCTCCCACCCAAACCATTCTCTGTGACTTGGTCATATCCTCACCCCGCCACTGTGCTAGAGAGCACAGTATTGTGACCGATGGCTGGTCCAGCTGGATCATGCGATCCATGGAAGCTATCAGTGTCATTTCACATTGCCTAGTAAGAAGTTTATCAAGGAGTCTAAGAGTCACCCATCTCAGTAGCCTCTAAGGAAGAGGGAAAAATGTTACCTCACCTCCAGTGTCTGGATCACATGTGTAGATTTGTCTGTCTACTCTTGAGCTGCTCTGTGTGTGTGTGTGTGTGTGTGTGTGTGAGAGAGAGAGAGAGAGAGAGAGAGAGATTGTCAAGGCATCAGACATCAATGTATTAAATCTTCAGTGAGATTTACCATAGCATGAACCACAGAACATTGAATCAGTGCTATTTATAATACAAAGAACATTTCAGAGTGATAAGGAGAAACGAGCCTTCTGCGTGCCAAACTCCTCCATATAGATCTCATAGAGACTGGATGTGTTTCAGAATGAGACCCTCATCCTAGCTTCACGCAGTCTTCTTGTTCTTGGGCATCCAGGCTGTTCAGACATTGAGTGTGATCAGTGCATTCTCGTGTGATCAGAACGTGAATCCAAATGGAAGGCCCCACACATCAGCTTTGCCCTGACTTTTGTTCTCTCTGGGGATTTGGGCCCCTTCGAGGTCATTCAGGTCTGTCCCTTGGTGCCAGGCCCTCAGGCATCATACTGGCAGATTCAGGAATGCTCTGGAATGCACTTCTGCTTTGAAGCACAGCTGAGGGTTTGAGCAGGTGTCAGAGGTCACATAACAGGTGGGTGGCAAAGCCAGGCTTTCTGAACTGACAGAAAAGCGAATGCCCTCAGCCAGCTGCAACTGGTTCTCATAGCAAGTCCTGAGCCTCCTTCTGTCTCGTGAACTCTGCTGGCGAGGAGGGCTTGATTTGTAGGAGTCACAAAGTTAGCTTACGGATTCAAGGCAATTCTTGTAATCCCACAGGGGTGGTCAAACTTGATTTTCTCCGTAGTTGCCTGGGGACCTTTGCAAAGTAATGCTCTCTGGGTAGGATCCCAAAGATTCTGAGGAATTTTTTCTGGGTCTGGCGTGAACATTGGGGTTTTAGCAGACAGCAAGTCCGTGGAGCCCAGCTGTAATGACCCAGCCATCAGCTGGCTCACCTGGCAAAGGTGGGCTTGTCCATCTCATGGACTTTATTTCCAGGTGTCGGTTGCAAATACACATCCAGAGTCAAAGCTCACGCGTGTCCCGGTTCCTCGGCCCCAGGTCATGCATGTGCACACAGGCAGACGCACGTACTCATCCTTGGGTTGCTGGGTTTCTGGTTGTGGGCATGCCCTTGCCTCTGGGCCATTGAAGGGCATGTGTTTAGGTATGCTAGCATGGGCTGTGTCTCACACTGTTTATACTAATCCCTTCTGCGGTTGAAGCTGTCACTGCAAAAATGCTATGGTAATATGAAGGGCTCTTGTAAAAATAGAGCGTTGTGATCTTTCAAAGTCTATGGTAATGAGGGCTGTGGCGAGCACACAGCACCTCCGAAACCACAGGAAGATAACGCCCACGAGTATCTCTGATTGACACCTGTCAGGCCGGGATAATACTTTACATGCTCACAGGTAAAACTACAGTGGTCATGGGCGGATTAGACTCAGAAGAAAAAGGCACTAAGGTGGCCACTGTCTTCTTCCTCTAGGAAGACCAGCCCAGCTTTCCAGAAGAGATGGGAGTTGTAGATTGGTCCCGGGGTTTGTCCAGTGGGCTGGTGTGGGAGGCAAGGTGAAGCAGGGCCAGCATTTGGTCACAGCCACGGCCAGACCCTGGGGACCAGCCGCTGTGACCCTGGCCTCCGTGCAGTTCACCATCTCACAAGGCCATTACAATGACGGAAGCCATGCAAGGATCGATAGTGATTGGGTGCCAGGTAATACAGATGCTGAAAGGAAGCGGGAATATCTCCTTGCAGCTGCGGGGAGAGACAGGATGGAGAGAAGTCTAATGGAGGAGTCAGATATAGCTGGGTAGAGGAAGAAGAATATTCCAGATTTCCAGAAGCGGGTGTGGTGGAAAGGTGTCTACGATATTCCTAAAGGAGTAAGCGTGCCCACACAGGAGAGGAACGAGGTCAGAAGAGGTGGGAACAAAGGGACCTTAGAGGGGTGGTGTGTGTGTGTGTGTGTGTGTGTGTGTGTGTGTGTGTGTGTGTGTGTGTGTGTGTGTGTGTGTGTGTGTGTGTGTGTGTGTGTGTGTGTGTGTGTGTGTGTGTGTCTGTCTGTGTGTGTCTGTGTGTCTGTCTGTGGCGTGTATTTGGGGTTTTATCCTGACCACCTTTGGAAGCCTTGGGTGGAGGGGAGGTCACCTGTCTGTGTCTGCCTTCAGACATGGGGAGCACGGGGAGCCGAGGTAGAGTGTGGGCTGGTTGATGAAGCGTCTCCAGGCGACAGCCTTCTCCCTCACAGGCGCACACTGGCATGCACGCATCCGTCAGCACCTGGGTTTTGAAGCAGCTGGCACGAAGGCCAGCTGTGCCACTTTGTCACCCATGCTCTGTGGACAGCCGCCAGGACACAGTAGAGTGGCAGATGCTTACTTGGGGGCCAGCTTCATGGAAGAGGCTGAGACCTCGGCCCTGTGTTCTGAATGAGGCTCGGCCTTTCTCCCAGCACCGCCTTTCTTCCTGTCTCTGCTGAGTTCAGCTCACGCCCTTACCTGGCTTCCCACAGTCAGCCTCTGACTGGCCTTAGAATCGCCATTAGCTTCTGATAATCAGAAAGACTGGAAGTCAGCCTCCTCCGTCCAAAGGAGATTTCAGGATACCACTTGGATGATCTTTTCTTGGCTCAACATTGAGAAATGAGCTAGACTTACCTTGGGCTCTCCCCAGGAGCCAGCCCCAGCCTTCCCCTCTCCTACTGCATCCTAGATTTGTTACCCACAGGCCTCTGCTCCCTTGTCTCCTGACTGGAGCGGTGGCCCTGCCTATCTGAATGGAGAGTCTCCCTTGAGGGATGCCAACTTTCCCCACGTCCTCCTGATGGTTTCTCTCCCTGCAGAAGTCACCCCTGCATCTACCTCTACCTCTCCCTCACCTTCCGTGAGGACAGATCCTGGGATTCCCACCAGCCCTGTCCACCTTAGGCTCAGCAGATCCTTAGCATACTCAGACACTGGCACCTGGAATTTTCCTTCTTCTCTGACCTGTCCTGAGCGTGATCAGGTTAGCCAGGGATGCTTGCTCTCTACCTCTGGTGTTCCCTGCTTCAAGTCCGGATCTTTGCTTTGCTTCTCCGCCTGTTCTGTGGCTTGCAGCACCTGTCACACCTGCCAGTGTTTCCTCTCAATGGAAGACAGGGAACCGGGCTTCCTCTCCATCCACACATCTGGCTTTGCAGTGATGACTCCCCACGGGCCACTCAGTTCCATCGATGGGAAAGGAAAAGAAGAGGACATTTCCATTTTCCCTTGTTCTGCTTGCGAGTGCCCACACACACAGTGTTAGGCAGCCCTCAGTGGATCGGTCCCGGGGAAGGGAGCCACCCTCGCCAGTCCCCACACGTTTGCAGGCTCTTGGACCTGTGAGAAGCGCCATGTCACACGTCTACAGACCAGTGATAAGTGCCGTGCCACAGGCCTCGTAAGGCCGCCAGCTCATGCAGAAAAGTGCCCGCCTACCCACCACGGAGCATCAAAAGCAAGGCTTCTGACACGGTAGCTTCTGGTTGCTCATTTCTGAGACACCTTCACCCAGCTGGGGTCCAGGGATGCCACAGTTCTGAAATGTCAAAGAAAATGGGATTGCCCCGGAGAAATGATGGCCCTTGACAGTCACAGGGCAGGGCGAGGTCACAGCGGCTGTCATCCTGGCTGTCCTGGGTTACTCCACACACACACATTCCTCTCCCAACTTGATTTTTTTTTCCTTTTTGCTGGTCATGGGGCTCAAACTCTGGGCCTGGGCGCTGTCCCTCAGCTCTTCAGCTCACAGCGAGCGCTCCACCAGTAGAGTTATAGCACCACTTCTGGTTTTCTGGTGGTTCGTTGGCGATAAGAGTCTTACCAGCTTTCCTGCCCAGGCTGGCTTTGAACTGCGATCCTCAGATCTCAGCCTCCTGAGAAGCTAGGATGACAGGTGTGAGCCACCAGCACCTGGCTCCCAACTTCATTTCAATAATTAAGGAAAGACTCACCACCAATGGCAATGATGTCACCCACAATCTCAGCCGCTTGGGAGGCTGAGACAGGAAGATGAGAATCCGAGGCCAGGGAAGAAGTGGTTTGACCTCTAGACCTGGCTCTTCCTGGGAAAGTGCTCTAACACCCCAGCACTTCGGGGCCCTCCAGCGCCCTTCTTTGTTTTCTTCAGTTTGTTCCCAGATGGAGCCTGGCACTTTCTCCCGGTCTGTCCTTGGACCACAACTGTGCTGCCTCTGCCTTTTTGGTAGCTGGGATTATAGGTATGTGCCACCATGCCCAGTTTGGAATTTTGAGATAGTCTTGCTAAGGCCTTTTGGTTTGGCTTCCTTTGCTCAGTCTGGCCTCACACTGTGATCTTGTTTCACATACCCCTGCCGTGTAATGGCATCCATGGAGGACTCCTTCCAACAACCGGGAAGGTGCTCCCACCACGCTCGTGAACCTCCAGAACGGGGAACTAACTAAACCTCTCCTCTTTATAACTTCTCCAGCCTCAGATTTTTGTGATAGCAACACCATGTTAGACTGAGACAAAAACCAGGTAAAGCCTATTCTGATATTTTTGCTTGGAAATATCCACACAGTGACGCGCACAGTTCTCCATCAGTGAGTAACTCAAGCTGTCGTCAAGATCCAGACGTCCAGTGTCATCCTGAAACTCAAGCCAGTCAAGTCTGTTGGTGCCCTCATCCCTCTCAGGGGCCTCTGCTGCTCTGATGGCGTTGATTGGAGATTAGTTTGTCCATTCTAGAGTTTGATAGAAGTTCAGTCCCACACTGTATCCTCACACACACACACTTTTTTGTTGGTTGTGGGGCTTGAACTCTGGGCCTGGGCGCTGTCCCTCAGCTCTTCAGCTCAAGGCTAGCGCTCTACCACTTGAGCCACAGCGCCACTTCTAGCTTTTTCTGATTATGTGATGCTGAGGAATTGAACCCAGGGCCTCATGCATGCAAGGCAAGTGCTCTACCACTGAGCCACCTTCCCAGCCCTTGTGTCCCCCTTTTAACTGTAAACTGACAACTTATAGTTGGATCTATCTATCTATCTATCTATCTATCTATCTATCTATCTATCTATCTGGTTTAAAATGATGTTCCAGTTTGTGAATACAATGTGGGACAATTGCATAAAGCTAGTTAATAAATGCATCCACTTGTGTTGAGAACATTTGGTGTCTATTCCCTTAGCAATTTAGAAACACATATAACATGGCCTTATTAACTATATTCACTGAGACTGGGAATGTGGCTTGTGGTAGAGTGCTTGCCTAGCATGCATGAAGCCCTGAGTTCGATTCCTCAGTACCACATACACAGAAATGGCCGTAAGTGGTGCTGTGGCTCGGTGGTAGAGAGCTCGTCTTGAGCAAAAGAAGTTCAGGAACAGTGCCCAGACCCTGAATTCAAGCCCTAGGGACTGGCAAAAAAACCCCCAAAGAACTATATTCATTGGAGTGCACATTTGCAATAGACCTGAAAACAGGACGAATGAAACTGAAATTTTGTAGCCTCTGAGCACCACCTCCCGTGAGTCCTGGCCTCTGTGATGTGACCATTGCATTCTACGTCTGTGAATTTGCCTCAGATGCCACACACTGAGGACATGAGGAGTTTGTTTCTCCATTCAGCATCAGGCTGTCCATGTACGTGCATCTCATCACAATGACAGGATCCCTCCTTTTTATAAGGCTGAGCGCTGTTCCATCGTGCATGCATGTCATAGCACATCGTGTCCACTCATCTGCTGATAGATACGTAGGTTCATTTCTAGCTTGGCTGTCGTTACCAGTGCTGGTGATGAGCAAGGATGAGAGAGGCAGGTCCTCTCTCTCTCTCTCTCTCTCTCTCTCTCTCTCTCTCTCTCTCGTCAGTAGTAGGGCTTGAACTCTGGGCCTGGGCGCTGTCCCTCAGCTCTTCAGCTCAAAGCAAGCACTCCACCACTTGAGCCACAGCGCCACTTCCGGTTTTCTGAGTGGTTTATTGGAGAGAAGAGTCTCACTGACTTTTCCCACCCAGGCTGGCTTTGAACCACTATCCTCAGATCTCAGCTTCCTGAGCAGCTAGGATGACAGGCGTGAGCCCCCAGCACCCAGCTGGTCTCTCCTTAACAAACTGTTTGCAGAGCTTTTGGCTAAATACCAAGAGATGGTATTACCCCACCACAGGAATTTTTACCTTTATTTTTTTCTTTTAATTTCCCTCCCCCTCTCTCGCCTTTTTAAGCCATTACTGGGGTTTGAACTCAGGATCTCTCATTTGTTCAGCTTGCTTGCTTAGCTGCTGCTCTTACCACTAGAGCCGTGCCTCTAGCCTCCTCCCCTCCCCCTTTTTAGTAGCATATATTCATTACACAAAATGGTGCCTCTCATTACCACATTTTCATACATTCTACAGTGTACCTCGCTCTCCCTTGGCGACTCTCCATCTTGTTCTTCATAATGCCAGTACTGGTTCCCGTCACCCTGAACAGTGAGAGGCTCCCTTTCTCCAGGTCCTTACCAGCATTTGCCGTTCATCAGAGTGGATCCTAGGTAGGGCCTACTGGGTTTCCTAAGAAACCTGGAGTCTGTTTTCAAAGTAATGGCTGTACCATTTTACACTCCACCAAAAATATATAAGAATTCCTGTTGCTCCAAATCCTCATCCATGTTTGCTGTTGTCAGCTTTCCTACGTGTTTCCTTTTTCGTGCTGTTCTGAGTAGAATGAGGAGCTCTTGGGGTAGGAGTTGTGTCTGCCAGGGTATCCAGATGGTATACGCACAGATATCCAGGTGGTATACCCATACCACCCATCGGCTGGCCACTCGGCAGCCAGACAGCTCTAACGTCACCACAGTGAGATCCACACGCTACCTCTATTTCACTTACTGACCCCGTCAGTTTAACTATGCCAGTGGAAATCCCTACAACTAGGCCTTTAAGTTCTCCATTGAATAAGGAAAGCCCCCCCTCCCCCAGCCACAATCAGGTGCCCAGGTTGCCCAGATACAGGGTAAGAATGAGTCTGTATATGAAATTGTAAGGATGAAAGGAATCCGCTAAGTATGTTATTAGTTATTGTTCATCTCTGACGGCGTCTGACTTGTGAGTCAAACTGTTCACAGGAATGCGCATGGAAGAGAAGCATGGCGTGGCTTGGGTTCCGGGCTGCCCGTGTTTGTCCACCGAGTGTGGGAACGCATCCTTCATGTGTAAGAGGGAACTACCATATGTGACTGCGATGTTCGTAACACAAGATTAAAACAAGACTCTTGTGTCGTGTGTGTGAGTGATGCCACACAGCCAGCGTTGAGCTCGTGGTTTGCCCAGGGAAATGCTGAAAGGCTTGAGATCCTGCCCTTGTCACTTAGATGTGGCGTGCGCTCCTCCACCCTCATTGACCCAGATTCCCCCAGGCCTTGCAGTCGCTGGAACAGTAGGACAATCTGTACTTTAGGACAAAGTTGCGTGGATCATGGCAGAAAGGTCTCCACCGCTAGCTGGCTTGGTGACCTTTAGACAAATCGCTTCCTCTGCCTTCATGCACGAAGCCACCGAGTTGCTGAAATCCACCCTCCCAGCTGCACCAGTCTAAAGATAGGGTGACTTTAAAATTAGCATAAATTACTGTACTTATAATTACCTTATGACAGGAAAAGGGAGAGGATTGTGTTATTTCTGGGCCCTGTTTCCCGAGTTGTCACTTTCAGGGGAAACAGTAGATCCCATTGCAAACGGGCTCCTTGGTTTCCACCCAAACACATGCTCCCCGAAGAGCAGGAAAGCCATCGTTCACCCTTGTGAGCTACTTGAGCATTTTTGTTGCTGGTGTTGTTACAGCTCTCCTTATCGATCAAACGGTGAAACAATTCAAGCTGGCTTCCTTCAGGACAATGGCTCAGGGGTGAGCCAGCTTTTCTGTAATTCACAGGAAGGTGGATGTGAGAATTGCATTCAGAGGCAGACCACATGGAGGCCATGAGGCTGAGGGTAGCTAAGCCATAGAGATGTGCAGATAAGATGTCCCAGGCAGCCAGGACGAATTCACCGCAGGCCTGCAGAGATAACCACTATTCGTTTTATTCTCAGCCATCAACTCTTTAAAGACTGCCAAAGATGATGGCTGATCTGGGACAGATTCACTGCGGACAAGAATAAGACTGATTGTGCTTTGGGAACTTCTTTCTGGGGATAACGCTCAAATCTAGCCTGAAAGCCTAGGGGAAAAGGAAAAGAACCTCCAAATGATTTCCCCATAGCTGTTCTCCTCTGCCTGTGACAAGATTGGACGCTCCATCTGCTTTGGGTTTTTTTTTTTTCCCCTGACAGGATCATTAGGCTTGCCTGAAACCATGGTTTCTCAACCTTGGCATGAGCGATAATTAGGACAAGATAATTCTTTGGTGGTAGGAGCTCTCTAGTACATGATAACCATCCCTGACCCCTGACAACTGAATGTGTCTCCAGATCTTTTTCAGTCATAGTTGTATATTAAATGTTTGAGGAACTGCCTTACTGGGTCTCACAGCATCTGTATCATTTTCCATATCCACCAGCCAGTCCCAGGGTTCCAACTTCTCACTTCCTTGTCAGCGTTTTGCTTTGTTTTCAGAGTGTTTTGTCCATTTTTTTTTATTAGCATTAAGGGAGTTTCCTTCGGCCATGTGCAGATATACATTCAGTGTACTGTGATCACACCCTTCCTCCTCCCGCTCTCCCTCTCCCAAACCAATCTACAAGCTTCCTGGTTCCATGTTCAGGCAGGTCTGTAAAGCATTTTGTCCAAGTTTCCCCTCCTTCCCCCTCCATCTGCCTCCCACACAGCCCGGAAGGAGCTAGTTTGCATTCCTATCATTCTGATTTTTAAGTATGTGCATTGCTGAAGGGGTTTTGCTGTGTTTGAGTTTGTTTCTGTCGTAGCTGTCTTGATGGGATGAGGTGGCGTCATTTGTGTGTGTGCACTTTACAGTTACCTGGGTATGATGGCTATGCAGATAGCTGTATATTTAATGTGTGCAATTTGATACATTTGCACATATGCATGGACCAGTGATACAATCAAGATGACAAATATGGCCATCACCTCCAAACTTCCCATTTTGGTTATTACATTTTTGTTAGTAATAATGCTTTGCATAAGATATGCCTCTAATCAGATTTTAAATGCACAGTGCTGTTATTAACTACAGGCACTAGTTTATCAACACATCTCCAGAACATATTAAAATGCAGATGTTAATAAGTGAAGTTATATGTCCTATATAAACATAAGCATATACCTATATGTGTATCATTGTCTGTCTATCTCAGCTGTATATCCACTAAACAATTCCCCATTCCTCCCTTCCCTTCCCTTCCTGTAATCCTGACAACTGGCTGAGTTGGTGGAGCTTGTGTCTTCTTTCTCTCAGCCCCGCATGCTTTCCCACAAGCCCAAGTTCCTTGCACAAGCAGCCTTTCCTCCACCAGCTCTCCCATGCCCCAGCCTAACACTGCACTAGAGCTCACCTGAAGTAACTGGAGCTGCCATCGTGGGCGCAAGGAGCAGCCTCGTAGACCAGCCGGAGTCGGTGACCGCCCCGCATGAAGCTCTAGTAAGGGATGTTCCCAAGCAGGTGCATAAGTCCCATCTCTTTGGCAGGCATGAATCTCCACGCTTTATTTAGAAGGGGCATTGGTCATGTCCCACCCAATATTTATGAGTCCATTTGAATCCCACAATAAAACAAGATGCAAACCCTAAGCACTAGGAATGCTTCTCCTGAGCCTCCCTGGTGATGGATAACTCCATTTTCATTTCCATCTTAGTACAAAGCATCTGTGCTCCCACTGGAGGCAGGTGGGAGAAACGTGCGATAAACTGGCCAGGGAGCCCGGGCCAAGCAGGGCCAGGACCTGGGGCAGACCTCCAGCGGCGTGTGGAAGGGCCCCATGGCACCAGCAGCCCCGGGTCTCTGCCTGGTTGAAAGGAAAAGAGGTTTTATGAGCAGAGTCCTCACTGGATTTAGGACTGAGTGGATTTTCTAGCGTTAGATGTGCAGTTAGCAGATTGCATGGATAGAGGGCACTGTACAAGGTGTCACAAGAAAGCAGGTGTGGATTTGGTACGTGACTGATTTAAGAAAAAACTCCTATTCCTCCCCCTGGAGGAGGGGCCACTGCGGGCACTTAGGGGCGCAGTGCACATAGAGCAAAGTGGCCTCCTTAGGTGACTCTCAGAACCTCTTCATCACCTGTAAGTGGAAGCACCATCATCTCCAAAGAACTCTTGTGAGGCCGGTGCTGTAATCCTAGCTCTGCACAAGACTAAGAGCTGTCACTTAGAGGTTCAGAGTCAGCCCACGCAGGATGGTCCACGAGACTCCTAACTCCAGTTAGCCACCAAAAAGCTGCAAGTGGAGCCGTGAGTCAAGTGGTAGAGCACGAGCCTTTGAGGCAGAGCACTGACGTGCACACATTGAATCTTCAGTTGGGAAGATTAAATGAGATAGAGCAGTGCCTTGCAGAATGCCCAGCACATAGTCATCCCAGAGTGGTGGTAGTAGTTGGTGTTTGTGGAGCACCAAGTGCCCGGCTTTCTGCTTAGCATTTTAAGGAGGTGCTGGTATCTAGGGGAGAGACAGAGAAGCTGACAGGCCAGGCGACTCTCTCAAGGTCACATGAATAATAAATACTGAGAGCTGCATTTGTATTCCATGCGTAGGTTTTAAATTAGTGACACCTGCTCCTATATAATTAATGCCTGGGTGATGGACAAGGACTAATATTACTTTGGCTGTGCCATCAGAAGGGAGCTCAGAAATTCACGTTGCTTTACTGTGGATATTGGATATCATTTTCCCTATTTACTGTCCAGTGTAAATGTTTAATTTCTTTTTGATTGGAAGACCTAGACCTCTTGCTTCCCTTCTGGCTAGGGTGTGGTCCTGACTATGAGCCCTCAGGCTCCACCATTGCTGTCCCCCCCCCTCTCTCTCTCTCTTGCTCGCTCTATCTTTCCTTCTCCCTCTTCTTCTCCCTCTCCCTCTCCCTCATTCTCTCTTTGTCCCTTCTCTTCCCTCCCTCCCTTTCTTTCTGTCTCTGTCTGTCCCTCTCCCTCTCCCATCCCTTTCTTTCCCCCTCTCCTCCCCTCCTTTTCTCCCTGTACCCACCCCCGTCACATCATGTTAGAAGTGAACTTCTGGAGGATGGCAAAAAGTGAACACCAAGGGCGCTGTGAGCACTCAGATAAGCCCGGGGTGTGACTGGTAGGGGAAAGGTTATAACCTAGTGTTGCAGGATTAATCAGAAGTGGCTCTGTATTTATTCCCTGGCAAGCTGTTTCTTTTCAGATTTGACTTCTTGGTAGATAACCAGATGCGGCTGCGAAGGTCATTTGTGTTGGGTTGTCTGGTGGAGCCAGACAGAGACTAAACCTGTTCGTTACAACTGTGTAGAGGGCTGATTGGTGTGGGGCTGTTCTCACGCGTGGAAAAGAGCATTCAAAGTTATCATTTGATGCCAGTGAAACAATGCAAATGTTGTTTGCCTGCAAATTCACTAAAACTGTTTCTGTGATGAACAGAGTTGCAATATAATAAAAGGGACACTGCTAGGAAGCTAGCTGTTAGCATCTTTCTGGAAAGAGACTTGGCCATCTGTTCGACGAGTCTTTAATCCCAATTTCATACATGCCAAGCAACTTCTCCATTCCATTCCGAGTCTTCCACGTTTGCCTTTGGAGAAGAGGCAGGGCTGGTCATGGCGCCTGGAGAGCCATATCCCTCCAGGCTCAGCGAACTGTGTCTGCCAGAGCCAGAGAACACGAGTCCCGCCTGAGGGTCGGCTCTCTTTTGGAGGTTCGGGCATAATCAGGTTCCAGAGCCGTGAGGTTAGAGCTCGGTTCTCCTGGATTATGCTTAGTGGGTGCCATATTCTGATGGCTCCCTGTCGGTTCAAATCATAGTAGAAACATGAATCTAATTTGTACTTTGGAAGGAGACTAAGAGAACGACAGGCTTCAATGCTAACCAAGATGGCTCCAGAGAGCAAAACAGAAGGGAGGCTGCGGCAGGGCTGAGCTGCAGCGCCGTGTCATGGGCCTGGGGTACTGGCCTTGGGGGCAGGAGGAGGTGGCGGAGAGAGCCCGGGCAGTCAGACAACAAACGATTACAGCAGAACCAATGAACTCTAGGTTTGAGGTTTAACATACATTGTAAGAGCTTTCCTAAGGAAGAATGGATTCACATTCGGGGGAAATGAAAAAAACAAATCTGAAAACATTTAAGGAAATACCGATGTCTGGAAACCCACGGTGTGGTGAGGATGCCATTTTTTGCCTTTTTTAGGTACCTCAAATACGTATATTTTATATACATCTGCAGATAGATGTAAAGGCCTCCTCTAACGATCACTACATTTCTTAGTACTATTTGGGGCTCATGGGGGCCCCACTAATACATGTCATTTCATTTGATTCCAACAGCAGTCCTGTGAATTAGACACGGCTGTGATCTCATGTGCATGTGAAGAAACTGAGGCTTAGGGAAATGAAGTCGTACTTGTGTCCAGGGCTTTTTTTTTTTGTAGATTCAGCTCCTCCTTTGAGATCCCACTTCTGAAATAGAAAAAAGTCACTTTCTGGAGAATTTGTGTCAGGAAAGCCAGAGATGAAGACGGAGCTTTTGCACATCATTACAGAGTTACAATAGCTAACGATTATGGAGCTCATTAAATAATATGTTCCTATTTTAGGTACTGATATTGTTCATACTGTCTTGGAAAAATAATTTTAAGTTAAAATATTTAACATCCTCTAGAACAAATATTTACCAAAGTATCAGGCATACAAAAGCAAAATATTAAAAAGTGCATAGATTGTAATGTTCTTTATTTTCCCTAGTTCTGAAGACTGTGCTGTTCGCTTTTTTAGTTTAACTTTTTAAATTGGCATACATTAATAATACTAGAGGAGTTCATTATGCTAATCCCAAAGATGCATGTGGAGTACATCCCTCTACCGTATTCTCATATCCCCTCCACCTCTACCAAACACCAATGTTTGGGGGCTTATGTGTGATGCTGTCTGCATATGTGTGTATATGTATGTATATATATTATAAACATATATACACTATATATTATATGATAGATATATATTATATACATAGTAATGTATTATAATACATCATTATATATTATATACATCATAATGTATTATAATGTATATATATGTATTATGTATGTATATATTATAATGTATATATGTATATATATATTTATAATGTATTGTAATACATTATATATTATAATGTATACATATGTATTATATATGTACATATATATGTATATATTATAATGTATATAATGTATTATAATACATTATGATGCATATAATAATGTATCTATTATATAATATATATTATGTATATTATATATTGTATTGTTATATATTATATAACATATAATAGGAAATATATAGACATATATGTATTTCTTTCTCCATCTTCTTTACCCTTCAGTTTCCTTCCCTTCCTCCTCCTGCTGGTCTTTTCATACCTGTCCTACTATTTTCCTGTCATCATCATCATCATCATCATCATCACCACCACCATCACCTCCACCACCATTATTTAGGTCTAGACTCCATGAAATAAAATTGCCATTCACACGAACAAATAATTTTTAAAAAGGCATTTAAAAAATCGGCAATCATTAATACAAGGGGTTGCTTGTAAAAGCTGCCTGCCTGCATGTGGCACACTCTCCGCTGCCCCTCACCCTGCACCAGTTCCTGGGGTTCGTTCTGTGCACTTCATCTGCCTCAGCCCTCCTGTCTGTGTAGCCTCCCTTTGAAAAGCCAGCTTTGAAACCATACATCATATAAATGAGCAACATGGAGAGACAGAAGTCCATTTTTTAAACTAACAGCTTTTCTTAGTCTACAGGAAAAAAAAAATTATGTCACTACTGACTTTGTAAAATGAGACAGGGATTCAGTTGGAACCATCGATCACCAGTGTAATGGAGAAGGAGGAAACTCCAAGGAGACTCGAGGTAGATTGCCCTGGCTGCCAGGCAGCTCAGCCCTAGCATTGTACGCTCTTGAGACACAGGGGTTGGTTTTCATGGAGGCTTGGATGTCGAGACCCTACAGAGTCTACCCGAATTCTTCAGGTCTCCACTGTGACTCAGGGAACGCACTGGGACTGGGAGCCTGCTTCACGCCGCCGCAGTGGCCAGTCGGCGCTCCACTCCCTGTTGCTTTGCCAGGGTATCTGGGAACAGCCATTTTGCAGAATGTGGCTATTTTCAGCTTGCAGAGACAATTTAAGGGAAATTGATGATTATCTACATGCAATTGTTCAAATCTCTCACAACATGCAATCTAACTGCTGATGTATTTATAGAAATGATGAAACCTACTTTCTTTCTCTGGAACATTACAAAAGAGAGATGCTAGTATTTTTTTAAGAAGGCAAATGATACTTTTCATTCAAATATGATTTAATGTGAAAAGCAGTTTGATTTGCTATTAAAAATACCAGTTTGTATATTATTTGTACAAAAGCTAATACGAATTTGTGGACTAAAGTATGTACCTTGCATCATCACGTAGAGACAATTGCATTTGCTTTCAAATGGCAAGCTATTAAAGCACGGTTATTATAAATGGTAAAGCAATAGAATGAAGAGTTTAGGTAAACATGCTTTGAGCTAACATTATAAATTTCCAAAATGATATCATTTGAAGAGGCTGACAAGAACTTCGACTTCAGCTCATACTGTGTCATTAACGATGCTTTTAATTACGAGAAATATTAACTCCAGCTAACTATAAAGGAAATTACGGGTCTTGTATAGCGAAGTCAGTGGCCAGGTGGGAATTGCGGTGGTGGAGTTGGGGGTTCACACAGCAGGCGGGGGGAGTGTTCCCTTCCAGCTCTGCGCTCAGTTACAACAGCCCTATTGCCGCCAGTTCCCTGCCGCAGTAAAGGCTGCTTGCAGTGTGGAATAGAAGTTCTCTCCTCATCATGATGGACAGTGTCTTTCTCTGGCCTTTTGACCGCTGAAGTATTCAAGGACCTGCCATGCACTATAAAATCGACCTCGGGACTTGTGGGATGGAGCCAGCGAACTGTGGGTCTCAAGGGGAGAGAGTAGCCAGTGAACAGACAAGGGAGGAGATGGCTCGTGGTAGGACGTATAGCAGGCTGCTGATGCTGAGCACGCCTCTGGTGTTGGGTTCCCCTCCAGACACCATGTCTCTCCTGCAGATGTGCATTCCCAACACAGCCATGAGCACTCTTTGGTCTTCATCCAGCCCCAGCTCTAGGACCTCGGGCTCTGGGCAATCCTTCCCTGCAGATCTGCATTGTTTGTTGACACAAGGCCTGGGAGGAAGTTGGGTTTCGTGGGGCCTAATATTTTCACAATTTGGGGAAAATCAAGACAAACAACACAGGAGAAAATATTACTAAGCTATCAGTACAAGGTTAGACATGTCATGAGAATTTATTTAGAATGAGAAGATAGTCTTTTCTTTTTTTTTTTTTGTCGGTCCTGGGGCTTGAACTCTGGGCCTGGGCGCTGTCCCTCAGCTCTTCAGCTCAAGGCGAGCGCTCTACCAGTTGAGCTACAGCGCCACTTCCGAGAAGATAGTCTTAAAGTAATGTAAAACCTTAAAAAGCGAATCCCACAAACAGCAAACTCGAGAGAAATATTAATAAGTAATTAATACATGTGATCACTGCCTTCCTGACCCTTTCTCTTTTCCTGCATTTGGAATGTAGCCTTTTTAAAAACCTGCTTCTGTGATGATAAATTCATAATTTAAACTATCTGGAAAGCACAGAAAGATGTTACAGTGTTGGCTGTATTACTGATAGTTTAGTACATTTCCTTTTTTCACACCTGGTTTTCTAATTCTGTTTTGTCAGTCATGGGGCTTCATCTCGGGCCTGGGTGCTGTCCCTGAGCTCTTCAGCGAGCACTCTTCAATGAGTGCTCTTCCACTTGAGCCACAGCACCACTTCCAGTTTTCTGGCCGTTTACTAGAGATAAAGAGTCTCATAGATTTTCCTGCCTGGGCTGGCATTGAACTTTGATCCTCAGTTCTCAGCCTCCTGAATAGCTAGGATTACAGATGTGAGCCACTGGCACCCGGCTTGGTTTTCTAATGAGCTTCCCATTCATGTAGGAGGATGCCATTTCTTTGACTTCAGAATCCTTCCAGATTTCAGTCTCCATAGATGCTGATCTAGACTAGCCCATGGCTCCTCCCTCTGCCCCCTCACATCCTTGGCCTGAACATCTGAGGATAAGTCTTGGGCTGGGCTATCTTGTTCTCCAAGAAGTGAGGAGAGTAGCCTTCCTTTCAGATTTTTCTCCTTTGGGCTAAAACTCCACTCCAAATTGTAGAGATGTTCGACAGAGGTGGTATGCCCTGGACAGATGCAGAGACATAGAACACAATTGCTTATTACATAATGTATATTCTTGGTATCTAAAACTGTGTGAACATCAACTTTTGTGAGCCATAATTTGTCTACTTTGTCTTCTTTCTTCTTTGGGGGAAAAATAATCTCTTTTTATCAATTTCATGGTGATTCATTCTTTGCCAGTCACATTAGATGTATCAGCGGCAGAAACTAATATACTATGAATGTTGAAAACTGAACTTGGAAAATGGTTTGCTTCTCAGAATATCCCAATCTAATTTCTGTCAGAAAAATAGAAAATCAATTTGGGCCAAGATGGAATGAAAATTTCTAATGGGCACTGATATGTAATAAGTGCTTCACTGAATCCGCCAGAAATGAGCAAATGACTGGCAAATCAGAGATTCTCTTCCTGACGACATTTGTGGGTGGCTCTGTGCCCCCAGGGTTGTGGGTGACTTCCAGGGCCTGCCTTCCTCGGGCATGCCAACCCTGAGTGACTTCCAGAGCCTGCCTTCCTCGGGCTTGCCCGCAGACCACCCTAGGGCCCTCCCCATCCCTTAGATCATTTTCTCTCCTTTTCCAGATTCAAGCGAATTATCTTTCATTCACCACCACGTTCCTATCTCACAGTTCTCTGAGTCTTTCTTCTCCTTATCCCAAGACAGTTACGGCTCCTCTACCCATTCCTCTCCCTCATTCTTGAAGTTCCAGTTGAAAGATTGCATACATCTCCAGAAACGATGTCACATGGGTAGATGAAGGATCACTAGATGGAAAGCAGACTCTCTGGCCTAGACCTCTAGGGTGACATGGAGAAGGTTACGTGTTCTGCCGTTGATGGCTGTAGCACTCTAAAGACGCGTGTAGGTCCATTTAGTCTGGGATGATTTTCTGTCTGCCTGATCTGGTCGTTGCTGAACGTAGAGTGAGAAAACTCCATACCGATATCATCTCAGCCTCTCTCTCCTTGTAGTCCTACTGATATTTGCTTTACATCTTTGGATGCTGTAATACTTGATCCATCAATATTTATAATCATTAATTCCCCTTGTCAGCTTTTTACTGCTTTTGACTTACTGGTTTTTATTGGTTTTGATTTAAAATCCATTTAATCTGATATGAGTATGGCTACTCATGCTTTCTTTTTGGGTTCCACTTGAATGCAATCTCTTAGTTCATCCACTTTCAGTTATGTGTTCTTTGAGGTAAAGCAAATTGTTACATGGAATTAGGCCTTTACAAAACATACACTTAAAGCCAGGTACTGGTGGCTCATGTCTATAATCCTAGCTACACAAGAATTGCGAGTTCAAAGCCACCTCTGGTAGGGAAGTCTGTGAGACTCTTACCTCCAATTAGCCCCCAGAAAATCTGAAGTTGAACTGTAGTTCAAAGTGGTAGAGTGCTGGCCTTGAGCAAAAGAACTCAGGGATAGAGCCCAGGTCCTGAGTTTAAGCCCCATGGCCAGAAAAGAAAATGCATTTAGTTTCGCTAATTCTGTTTTTAAGAAAATCTTTTAAGCCAGGCATCAGTGGCTCCTGCCTGTAATCCTAGCTTCTCAGGAGGCTGAGATCTGAGGATCTCAGTTCAAAGCCATCCAGGCAGGAAAGTCCTTGAGACTCTTATCTTCAATAAACCACCAGAAAAACCAGAAGTGGTGCTGTGGCTAAAGGATAGAGCCCTAGCCTTGAGCTAAAGAGCTGAGGGACAGCACCCAGGCCCAGAGTTCAAGCCCCATGACCGACAAAAAAAAAAATCTTTTAATCATAAACTAGTTGTATAAAATGGATTAATTGTGATATTTGCAACTTGCATATAATCTGCTTTGGTCAAATTTACCCCCTTTCTTAACCAACCTTCCTCATCCCTCATCTTTTAAGTTTTAGTGGGTTTTGTTATGTTATTTCATATATAAAAATTAAGTGCATTTCTATAATGTTAGCCCTCTGTCATTCTCTCCTTCCCCCTTACATTTCTTTTTTTTTTTTTTTTTTTTTTTGTCGGTCGTGGGACTTGAACTCTGGGCCTGGGCGCTGTCCCTCAGCTTTTCAGCTCAAGGCGAGCGCTCTACCACTTGAGCCAAAGCGCCACTTCCGGTTTTCTGGTGGTTTATTGGAGATAGGAGCCTCACGGTCTCTCCTGCCTGGGCTGGCTTTGAACTGGGATCCTCAGATCTCAGCCTCCTGAGTAGCTGGGATTACAGGCGTGAGCCACCAGCGCCCGGCCCCCCTTACATTTCTTAATTGGAGGATTTAATCCCCTGTATCTAATTAAAGTTATTTACAGTTGTATTATAGCCATTTTGTAACTTGATTTCTAATTCTAGTTTTGTTGAGTTTCTTTCCTTGTGGTTAAGTGATATATTCTAGTACTGTATGTTGACTCCTTGCTTTTTTGTCTGTTACAGATTTTTGCTTTATCATGATGCTGCTTACCAAAATATCTTTAACATTTTTTTCTTGGTGAAATTAGTATTTGAACAGTGCCTTGCAGTTGCTACACTGAGCCACACCTCCAGCTCAACTTTTTGCTGATTACTTTTGGAGATGGAGTCTAATGAACTTTCCTGCCTGGGCCGACCTTGAGCTGTGATCTTTCAGATGTCAGCATCCTGAGTAGTTAGGATTACAAGCATGAGCCACTGATGGCCAGCCCACAATATTTTTTTGATTCTAACTATTTTTTTTATTAAATAAACATAACCAAATAGGTAAGAAATACAATTAAGAAAGAATATTCTGTGTACAATTAATGCAATTTATATGTGAAAAATCTGTTACAGTCAAGGGTAGCACTTTATCTTTAGATACATTCATGTTGTTTATGTTCGCATTTGTTGGGTACTTCATAGACAAACCTTTCTCATTTTATTATTGCATTTATTTCATCAACTCTTGGATTTTTGTTTGTGTTGATATAGGTAAGAGGCAGAAAGACATAGAAAAAATGCTCTAAAATGAAAGATCATTTACTTAATGAAAGTACAGATCTGGTATACAGTTAAAAAGGAGAACTGCAGGGCTGGGGATTTAGCTCAGTGGAAGAGCACTTGTCTGGCTAGTGGAAGGAACTGAGTTTAACAAACTATTTTAAAGTGATAGCAACTTAACATGCTCATAAGAGGAAAAAAATCAAAGGGATTACACTGTATTTCCATATGTGCACTGTATTTCTTCCCACAGTTGAAAATTGTAAATGTACTCCATTTGCCATTAGACTTTGGCGCAAGGGAAGTTGCGGCCGTTGTGATCTTTTTTCTACACCACGAAAAATCCTGTATCAGAATTGAACATTTCACTTTCTTATCACTTGTGTGTTCCCTCGAGTAGGACTTCCCATTTCCCTCCAGAGCGTCCTCTTTGTATTCATGGCTTGTTTACCTGGTGCGGTAGCCCTAGCTCCTGGCCTCTACAAAGAATCTTCTGCACTGAGCTTAATCATGTACAGCTCCTAGCTTCAAGAGAGGTGAGGCTCTTACTTTCACTTGACTCCTTAAGGACAGTTATGGGGTTCTTATTAGGAGTTCAGAAGACAAAGAGGCAGGTGGGATGGGTTAGTGATGGGGGCAAACAGAGCGTTCTTTTATCAGTTGAGTTCATTGCCTTATGACATGGCGCCCCGACTTACCATGGCAAGGTGAAAGGTCACTAACATTTCACACATGCATACATCGTTGTGCAATTAATAAGCACTAAAGAAAATGAATGAGAGGGATGTAGAACAGGTTTTGCTGGGGGCAGGTATGAGAGGGAGAGGGAGGGTGAACAGAGAGGTTGAAAATGGTCGAAGTACTTTATATACATGTATGACAGTAGAACAATGAAATCTGTTCAGATTTCTTGAAGAATGGGGGGAAGGGAAATGAGAGAGAGTCGTAGAGGGGGTGAATTTCATCAGGCCTCGTTGTACGCTTGTATAGAAAGGTCGCAACTATAGAAAGGTTGCAGGAGCCCTCCGTGAACCATTAATATATGCTAATGAAAGCTCAGTTAAAAAAGACTACTGGTAATAGATCACCATAACAGATATAATAATGATAGAAAGTACAAAATACCCAGAGGAGTGCTTCAATGTGACACAAAGAGCCCATGCAGTTGGGAAAATGGTACTGATAGCAGACTTGCTGGCCACACACCTTCCATTTATTTACAAAACAAATGCCACATGTCTGCAGAAGCAGGAAAGGGAATCACAAAAGCATCGAATGTGGCTTGTCTCTTCTGCTCATGCACTCATACACGTGGGAATGTTTAATTCCGAAACCAGGCCTCTTAAGACATTAACGCCAGCAGTGATGGAAGTGAATCCTGTTACGCTTGGATTTGGAGTCGGCCAGGCCTGCCTGGGTGGGGCATGGTGGTGAGCGCCCCTTCCGTCCTCCCTCCAGGGTCTGAAATGACAAGTAGCTTCTTCTTGTTACTGAAATGAAAACATAGCGCAAGTCCAGAGTGCTGATTCCGGTGTGAGATTTCCCTCCGCTGTTCCTGTCACGCTAGTGGCATGAATTGAAGCGTGGTCTGGGAGCAGCCTCTGTCCCCAGGTCCCCACTCTCTCTGCCCTGCCGTCTTTCCTGCCGCTCTCCCCTGGAGTCAAGCCTTGCCTCTCCTCAGGATCTTCATCCTCACGTCCAAGTTCTGTGCTGCCGCCTTCACCCTCCTCCCCCATGTCCCCAGTGTGTCTCTCAGGGACAGCTGTGCTAGTAGTGCCCAGAGTCCTGTGCTGTTTGTCACAAAATCTGTGCTCTTCAGTCTGATGGCAGACCCAGCTTCACAGAGAGGAGGAGGGAAAGAACCCTAGGTAGACACATGCACTAGTATTTTTTTTTTTTTGGTCGGTCATGGGGCTTGAACTCTGGGCCTGGGCGCTGTCCCTCAGCTCTTCAGCTCAAGGCTAGGGCTCTACCCCTTGAGCCACAGCACCATTTCCCCCTTTTTCTGCTTATGTGGTGCTGAGGAATCGAACCCAGGGCCTCATGCATGCGAGGCAGGCGTTCTACCCCTGAGCCACCTTCCCAGCCTGACACATGCTATTATTGGGTTGTTGGGTTTTTTATCTTGCACTGTTGCTGTGGATTGCTGCTTTTCTGCCCCTTCCCCCAGCCATCCTGACTATACTGTTTCCTTTCACAGTGGCTCGGGCAAGTCACTGGCGAGCACTCTCGCTGATCTGTAGACCTCTGACCTTCTTTCTATAAATGGAGTCGAGGTAGCTCTGGTCACAGGGGTGAGATGGTTGGAGCCAGAACAATGGAGTTAGACACCTGGCTCCTCTGGTGACTTAACCTTTTAAAAAGTATTATCTGTAAGTCATTGTACAAAGGAATTGTAATGAGCGAAGCAGTTTTTGAATATCAAACTGCCACCTTTCTCAACACGCTCAGAGCTGATGTAGACGCTCTGATGGCGGCCAGGGGTCGGGGGTCCCACCTGTCCTTCCACCTGAATTGCTCCAGCTGACGGTGGTCTGGCCAGGTGGCCGGGCCAGCCTGCCCTCGGCCTGCCCGGCCACTCCCACCTGCCCTCACCGCACCAAGGGAGGAGGAGCAGTTTCTCTCCCTGCCCTGAAAGCCAAAGTAAACAGAAACTGCCGTGTCAGCCCTCAGGGACCGGAGCCCTTTTATCCTGTTCCTAGATATTAACATTTCAAAATGCAGAAGGCTGGATGGCTTTGTTAATAAAGGTCAGGAGAAGAGCGTGTTGACTCTAATCAGCCCTCTGAAATAGTCTCTCCGGTCAGGCCACTCCAGCCGGGGCAGCCTAGAAAAACCATGCCACGTGATGACAGGACACTTCAAATCCTGTCTGATTACCCAGAGTCCACAGTGCCTTCCTCCGGTCTGCACTGATTCGGGCCCTGTTTCCGCCACATGCTTATCAGGTGAGAAGGTGTCCAGTTCATTTTGCACAGCGTCCAGTGAGGACCACTACTGCATTTGTTCACACTATCTTCTTCTTGGAGTCCATTTCATAAGGTATTATTTCATATGATCATATGCACATAGCTGTTGAGCCTTTGCTCCTATGCTTATGATATTGTATCATCTGTAAGGAAATGGAAAGACTTGGAAAAAAATATATTAAGCAAAGGAAGCCAGATCCAAAGAAACCCAGGTTGCATGGCCCCACAACCAACAACAACAACAAAAAGAAAATGCACATGGAAGGTAGGAGGTATAGCTAGGTGGTGGAGTACTTGCCCAGCATGCCCCTCATTCAAGGCGAGGGACATCGTAGGGGCAGGACCTACTATGAGCGTAGGATCTCCTGGTCACTGGTGGTAAATTGGCCATCTCAGCAAGATGCTCCAAGAGGGGGAAGCTCTAGCTGCCCGCACTAGGAAGCTGTGGGCTCCAGCTAACTGCTGAGAGGAAACTTGACTGAGTTACACTAAAGTCGCTCTGAAGTCCAGATGTAACTCAGAAGACGTGATCGTATCTAGCTGTTCTCTTTGACATCTCTGTTCCTCCTGCCCCTAGGCAGGCGCCCTGCTCGGTATAGAAGTGATCAGAAAACATGGGCATTAAGTTTTCTGAGAATAATCAGATGCTCCCAAGGGTAGAACTTGCCCAATGGGACACCGCTCGAAAGCTCTCGGAAGCCAAGGGAAGGAGCCGGCAAAAGCAAGACATGCCAGCAGCAAAGACTGAGGAGAGCGGATGAGTCCCCTTACCCTGTATCAGCTATGTCCTGCTGGGCTACACGCAGTCCAGCACCCTTTCCTTGGGGTTCTTTGGTGCTCAGGACATGGTTAAAACCCTAATGCGGTAAAGTGAGATGCGTATTGCTTTTTATCAAGAACAAATACTAACCTAAGGCTTTTATAGGAGTAATTTTGTCCTTTGAGAGCATGGATGTCATCCTTGAGAGAGAGATTTATATAAATCATCTCCACTCGAGTCGTGGGCTCATGCTGGGTGCCTTCAGTTATCACCACTCTTCCAAGAGAACTATCATCAGATACTATCCACTTGCCTTATTTTTATCTGTATTTGTTTCTAAAGAGCTGATGGAATTCTTCCTTAGGTTCACAGCCCAGCTGTTCTCCATTCTCAGGATAAGCTGGGAGCAGTTATGGAAGACAGGCAAAGGGAAAGGGAAAGGTAATACAGTTATCAGTGGGACTTTCCACAGTTGTAACTTAATTTTACTACAGCACTGGTGTTGGTATGTTGATCTGTTTTTCAATGAGTAGCTGAAGACACTGAAAAGAAAGAAATTAAGAAAAAGAAGGAGGAAAGGAGGGAAGGAAGGAAAAGAGAAGGTAAGGGAATAGAAATATAACTTGTAGTATTAAAAACCCCTTGTGAAACTACTTAAAAATGAATAGTAAAAAACAAAGAAATGAAATTAAGTTAGAGAAGGTGTAGTGTGCGAACTTCGATGACCCCCGTGGCACATGTCTGTATTTCCCTGTACTTGAGTGTGGGTGAGCCTTGAAATTCTGCGGGGCATCACTTTCGTAATGACAGGGCAAAAGGGTTGCTCAGATGCAGTTCCTCATCAGTTGACTTAGAGCTCATCAAAAGGGACTCTGTCCAGTGGTCTATGTATCTGAGTTGTTTGTATCTACGTGGAGAAGGGAAGGAATCTGCAGAGGGATTGCTCGGTGGATCACTTTGGAAACTTTACACATGTGCAGGGATATGAGTGGCCTGAGGAGTGGGGAGCATTTCCAGCAACATAGGAGCCCCAGGCCGATAGCCCACCATCCCGTGTGCTTGAAAGGCCCAGCTCCAGACAGGAAATCAGCCAGCAGACGGCTCTTAGCAGGGAAGCCAGCCTCAGCGGTTCTGCACTTCTGGGCTGAAGCAAGTAGGAGAAAAGAAACGAGTATTGTTTCACCCTTCTTAGTTCGTGTTTATTGGTTACTTTGCAATAGAAAGTGAACAGCGGAGGAGATGAACTACCACTTAAATCAGAGACTGGACCCACTGCCTGGAGAGTCGGGCGGTTAGACTCCACAGCGTTGATGGAGAGCAGTTCCGTGCAGAGCCCTGGTCTAGGCAGTGGGTTTACAGGACAGTCTAGGCTGGACAGGAAATCGGTAGGGACTCATGGTTTAGCACAGAGGCCAAACCCACAGACGGTAGAGATGGAGCTGGATGACCTATGGCTCAGCCCAGATGTACAGGCGCACGTGACACCGCAGCTGGACCATTTCCCCTAGGCATCTCTGTTGAGCTGGGGTGATCTGCCCAGAGACTCCATAAACATCCGTCCGCACCACACCAGAGCGTTCCAGGCCGTCTGTGTGTCCTGCATGGCAAAGCCAAGACCTCGGATGGCCACCAATTCCTTTTCACTTCATTTAATCCTTGATTCACTCAGCAAACATTCCCTGAGCCGCTCCCCTCTCCAGACACGGCCACACCGGTTCCCTCCGGTGGCTGGCAGATCCCGCTTTTTCAGAAGGATGAAAAGGTAAAATCAGAGGCAGGAAGAGGCCAGAAAGCATCAAAGGCTTTTCCAGAATATTCTGGAACTCTCTGTGCCCAGAGGACCCTGGGGCTTTTTTTGATGATGAGCTGTCAGCCTGCAGCAGTAGAAATGGGAAACTATGCAGGTTAGCAGAGCCACGGTGCCCAGCTTAATTGGGTGCCCAGGGCCTAGTTGTGGTGCCTCGTTAGTCCTAATTGTGTAATGGCTTCTTCTCATCATCAAAATCTAGCACGAGGACATCATAACAGCCAAACCTCTCAAGGGGCATCTCAGGAAGAGCTGAGTTTTTCCTGCACACAGACCTCTTCAGTCTATTATAAGGAATAAGAATTTCATGCCGGGCACAGGTGGCTCACGCCTGTCATCCTAGCTACTCAGGAGGCTGAGATCTGAGGATCGTGGTTCGAAGTCAGCCTGGAAAGGTCTGTGAGACTCTCTTATCTCCAATAAACTGTTCAGAAAAAGGCAGAAATGGTGCTGTGGCTCAACTAGTAGAGCGCCACTCTGGGACAGAGCTCAGGCCCAGAGTTCAAACCCCAGAACCAGCAAAAAAAAAAAAAAAAGTCAGGATACTGCTTTATATCCGACTACATGATCTCATGGTGTCGGGAGCAGACTGGTCAGGTCTGGTGGGGGCTCTTCAGGTCACAGAGTGCTGACTTGTGCTGTGGTCCCGTGTTAACCCAGGAAGATGTCCTCCCACCGGTAGGGCCGCCTCGAACCTTCATCACGCCCTGTCCCTCTCTCTGTAGGACAGGCATGATGGGGATTAGAACACCCAGGCCGCTGGTAGCCCCCCTTTCACCCACAGTGACACGGGCTCCCTGTTGGGTGCAGGGCCACGGCCAGACATTACTATTCAATCGCAGTGCACCATGGTCGATCCCAGAGAAGGCTTCCAACCCCTTTTCCGTACGAAGCCACTCCTAATTCATAAGATTAGTGGAAGATTTGCCATTATTTTGGCCAGAGGATGAGAAACAACCTGCTTTGTGCCGTCCTTGTCTCTCTGTCTCTCACTGGGTCGTCCTGCTGCTGGAAGCTCGGCTGAATACCCGCAGATCTTAAGCTATTAGGAAAAATGTCACAGGCTTGGATTTGGGTCACTAAAGCTGTGCCATCTATCTCCTCCCCTTCCTTCCTCTTCTCCTCTCTTTCCAACTGAGTGATGAGTGGGAATTATGCTCTTGGCCTCTGCGCATTTGTTTTCTCCTTGTCTGGGTTTGAGTCATGCCCTTCCGCCCGGGTTATCGTTTGTTCTTCTCCCCACGGTTCCTGTCCTCCAATGACTTTAAAAAAAACAAAATCTAATCTTACCAAGTTTAAAGGAGAGTGAGGGAATGTGTTCTCTTTTTGTTGTTAATACAGAGAATCGCTGCCAAGCATGCGGGTTCCTTTGGCTCAGCGTCTCTTAATTTATAACTGCACATTATTGCCACCTGCTGCCTCGGGTTATTGTATATGCCACCGCCTCCCTGCTGTCCCCAAGATGCTTGACAAATAGCATTCCTGCCAGTGGAATCTCAGACCTCGTAGGGAAATGCTTCCCCCTGCTTCACAGCCTCTTCCCTGGAAGCCCAGGTCGGGCCTGTGTCTCCCCTCCTATCCCTGAGACATTGGGGGGAATACTGGGAAGGGCCCTCAGTAACCACAATGACCTCGATGACCCTCGAGCTCAAAGGCGCCGACGAATGGACTGATACTTTCCGCTGCTTTTAGGAGAGACTTCAGATCAGCGCTTTCCGCTCACTGTCATTTCACGCTGAAGGAGGCATTCATCTGATTGGTCACGTCGCACGGCCTCGTTGCCCAGTGAGGCTGGGAGATGCTTCAGAGCCTCAAGAAGCCCAGTGGGCAGGAGACACTGTCAGATTCCATCTCTCCTAGTGGGCGTCTTTCTTGGATAATGCATGCTGGGAAGTGGGGTAGGATAGGAAGCAGTGATGGCCTCTTTGGTTTAAGATCACTTGGGCGCAAACAAGTCATAGCAAATGTTCGGGAACAGTGTGCATGGCTGGGGCTCTTTAAGAGGACCTCCGATCTAGACCCCACAGATCTGCAGCAGTAGCCTTTCCCACATTTTGTTTAACCTGACGATCTCTAGTTCCACCCAGCCGCCTGAGAGTGACGTCGTTTCGCTCTTCTTCATGGCTGAGTAATACTCCGCTGTGGGGACCTGGCACATTTTCTTCATCCGTCCCTTGGTTGGTAGGCACCTGGTCTGATTGTGTATCTTACTCTTGCTTTCCTGAGTGGGGAGGGGAACAGGAAAAGGTAGTTGAGGGGGCACACGACCGAAGCACATCTTAGGCATGTACGGGACGATCTCAGTGAGGTCACTCACTTTGTACAACTAGCGGATGCGCGTGTAAACAAAGCTCGGGTTCTCCCACCTTGCCTGCCTTCTGCACATCACCAAAACGACCCTCGGGGAAAAAACAAACAAACGAAGAACATCCAGAGCTCCGGGAAGGGGGCGAGAGACGCGACCTCACTGCGGGGAGAGCGCCACGCCCTTTGAGAGAAGTCAGACTCTGGGTAGGCGTCGGCAGCCACGTTGGCGGTGTTGAGCAGGAGCTCTGGGGTGGGGATAGTAGTTACACACATTAAAAATGGAAGAGCGCGGCACAGCAGGTAGCATCTTGTAGGTTGCCACAGTCTGAATCATCCAGGAAGTGCCTGTGCCGTCTTCTCCCAAGGTGAAGCTTCTAGATCTGCCATTGGACCAGGATCGTGAGCCATGGAGCCCCGTGGGGCAGGCTGGCCTGTTCCCATCTCTAGACGAGGCCAAAAAGTGCCGCTTGGAGCCCGTCCCATCTCTCCTTCCAGGACTCAGCCTGATGAAGAGGCATGCCCACGCACCCTAGTGGAAGGAGCGCGTGTTCCTTCGCCATTTGATTGGAAGCCATCAGGGCCAGCTGTCAGCCCAAAGCAGGAGCAGCCGAGCTGAGCGGCGCTAGAGCAGCAACGGGAGCAAAGGTCAGACCTGGGAGTGTCCCGTGAGGCCGCGCTGGGCAGGAGGAGGCAGGAGGCCGGGGTCTGAAGCAGCGTCAGTTCTGCAGGAGACATCTGATGGGCGCAGTGTGTGGGCGCCGCCGGGGCTTGGACTCACATCCAAGGGCAGACAGAGCTCACGAGGGGTCAGGACAGAGCCTCGCCTGGCTAGGGAAGTCATCTCCGGTGTGGGAGGGGCAGGGGTAGGAGGCTGGAACATCACACAGCCAAGGCCGTCTTCATGGTGTTTTGGGACCTCCCACTGCCCTGCTTCTGCAGATCTCCGAGCTAATTTGTGCTTTCACTTGAGGAGCTGGCCCACATCAAGCCATCAAGGGAGGTCAGGCCATCTGTAGGAAACCCAGGCGGAGCCCATGCACTGGCAGAGGAGTACCTCCCACAAACGCAAGGTACTTGTGTTGCTCCAAGCAGGGTGAGCCAACAGTCCGCCTCCGTCGCCCTTCGGGTCTAAGCATTCGCGTTCATAAGTGCCCTTCGTTGCGAGAACATTTCAGATTTCTCTGGGATGAGCTTTGGAATAAGTATTCATCCCGAGTTATCCTAGAAGCAAATTTGAAGGTAGCTTTGAAGGTCCAAAGGACAGGAAGTTCCAGAGCATCTTCCTGCCTCCCTCCTGCACTCAGCACCACTTCCTGAGTGTGGCCCTGTGCCCGGTGACCTCTTCCCCAGGAAGAGGTCCTCCAGACACTCCTCCAGACAAGCTTGGCAACGTCCGCCGGCATGCTCTGCCCAGGCTTCCAGCTTTCCAGAGATCTGCAGCTCTGACCCACTTCTAAGTTGAGAATATACACCGGAGAATGGCCTTTAAGGAGTTTAAAATCTGGCACACCGCAAGTGCGCCAGATAGTCAAGTCTAGTGTGCATGATGGGGGTTTTTTCCTTCCTGTTTTTTTGTTGTGCAAATACCATACAGAGGAGTTACAATTACATGGGCAAGATAGTGAGTACATTTCTTATCAAGCATTGTTGCCGCCTCCTTTGTTTCCCCTTCCCATCCCTTCCCCTGTCCACCCCCTCACCTCCACACTCCCTTACCACCACGTCCCCCAACCCCTCTTCCCCCTCCCCAGCCAAAGTTGTAAAGTTCGTTTTCCGACATAACATCTTATACATCTCATTGTTGTAATTGGTCCACCTATAACCCTATTTAAATGATTTGTTTTTTTCCTTCCCCTCCACAAATTATATCAACATCAAATACAGTGAAAGCAAGGCTTATACTGTGGGGGAGGGACATACAAAGCAACAAAGAAATCATCTTATAAATATGTTGGAAACAATCCAAAGAAAGAAAAAAAACATTTGAATCCTTATCTTGGGGTTCATTTTACCTAACATCAACTTGTCTGACAGTTTCTGTTTGTCTCAGACATATACTCGTTATTGCAAATAAGGGGAACCATGGGACCTATATTTCTTTGGGCCTGGCTTACTTCACTTAATATTATTTTTTCCCTTTTCATTTCCTAACAAATGGGGCAATGTCATTCTTTCTGATGGAGGCATAGAATTCCATTGTGTATATATACCACATTTTCTTGATCCATTCATCTACTGAGGGGCATCTGAGTTGGTTCCATATCTTAGCTATGGCAAATAATTCTGCTATAAACATAGTCGTGCTGGTAGCTTTTGTATGATCTTGTTTGTGATCATTTGGGTAAATGCCCAAAAGTGGGATTGCTAGGTCATAGGGGAGCTCTATGTGGAGTCTTTTGAGGAATCTCCATACTGCTTTCCAAAGTGGTTGAACAAGTTTACACTCCCACCAACAATACAGTAAGGTTCCCTTCTGTCCACATCCCCTCCAGCATCTGTTGTTATTAAGAGTTCTTGATTATAGCCATTCTAACTGGGGTGAGGTGGTATCTCAATGTTGTTTTGATATGCATTTCTTTTATGGCTAGGGAGGTTGAGCATTTCTTCATGTGTCTATTGGCCATCCTTCTTTCCTCTTCAGAGAAGTTTCTCTTTAAGTCTTTGGCTCACATATTTATTGAGCATGCATGATGATTTCTGTCCTTGACCTTTCTTTAGTCTCTGTGCCTAGAAGAGTGTGTTCATGCAGTGCCCAGGTGTAGACAAAGGGACTGCACAGGAGGGAGAGGTAGATGGTTCCGCTTCCCGCTGTGACAGGCCTCATCCTTGTGAATCTAATGGCCTTGGTGTGCAGTGCCCGTCCCTGACCTTGCCAGAGCTGGCAGGCTTGGTCCCTGACCTTGCCAGTGCTGGCGGGCTTGGTTCCGAACCTTTAGGTAACAGTCTAGGGAATCCAGTCTTCCACGCTGGTCCTGCCAGGGCGCTCGTGACAGTGTGCTCCTCTTCATCCTTCCCCTTCTGAATACCCTTCTCTTGCCTGTGTCTGTCAGGACCTACAAGGAGCTCTGTGAGGCGGAGTCCACGTGCCGCCAGTCCTGGGGGCCCGGGAGGCTCTCCACATAACCTCGGGGAGCCATGTTCTCCTCTCCTCTGTTCAGTCTGCTGAGAGACAGCAGGCGCACCAGAATGGCCCAGAATTGAATTCCAGAGCTTATGCAGGAAAGATGGATGCGTGCTGACAGGTACCAGGTCCGTGTTGCTGAACCTTTCTTCTCGTAAGAATGATGAAATCAATCAGAAAGAAGACCCTAACTGGAAACCTGGAAGTGTATATGGAGAGTTTGAGGAAAAATAGAATAGGGCATCCACCTGCTGGAGCTATGCTAAGTGCCAAGGGTGTGGCAATCAACAAGAAAAGGCGGCCTTTGTCCTATGAGATCCCAGGGCTCCCACAATGGGACAGTGTCTCAGCGCTGAGTGTCCTGGCACATGGTAGGTAGCTTCTCAAAAAACAGACAATTAAAGCCAGGTACTGGTGGCTCACGCCTGTAATCTTAGCTAGTCAGGGGGCTGAGATCTGAGAGATAGTGGTTCAAAGCCAGCCCAGGCAGGAGAATTTGCGAGACTCTTTTTTTCTAATAACCAAGTTCAGATATTGATTTAGTGTTTTCACATAACTAACTCTGTATTTCTTCATAAGTCTGTTCATTGGCCAAGAACTGTATTACACTTCCATCACTTCCCAACCAACACTACCAGTAATTCCATCGTTAACATGCTTCTGATACCATCTGAAGTACAGTGGTGAAATCCATTGGTACAATTAGTACGGGAGGAGAGAAGAGGAAAGAAAGCAAATGCAGAGGGTGGATGAGGAGGAACATGGTCTAAGTACTTTATCTCCAGTGAACCACCAGAAAGACAGAAATGGCACTGTGGCTCAAAGTGGTAGAGCGCTCACCTTGAGCAGAAGAGCTGAGGGACAGCGCCCAGGCCCAGAGTTCAAACCTTATGACAAATAAGAAAAAAAGGATAATTGTTAATTGAGTTATTCTAGGTCCTGTATACCTGTCATGTTCTTTTAGCTTCGTGTCTCTGCTTTGGAACACCTTAACATGGTACTGCCCACCCAGAGTGCACACACACACACACACACACACACATGTGCGCGCATACCTCCTCTTCTTTGTCATGAGTGTCACACTTCCGGAGGATTCCTGCAATCACGTGCTATTTAACTTCCTCCTACTGCAAAGCTCTTCCTCCAGAGGGGGGTTTTCTGGTGAAGCAAGAGCGGCAGATGGAAAGGGATCTCTCTCACTTAGAGCTCCGGGTAGAGACAGAGAAGGAAATGGAAGAGAGAGCCTTGTCTGTCTGCCATCCTGTGGGTCAATCGGGGGGACGTCACCCAGCATCAGCCCTTACAATCAGGCCACCCCTGGGCTGGGCGGACAGAGGGGGCACACAAGGGAAAGACAGCTTGCCAGGTGTCCCGAGGTCTCACGTCCATGTTACTGCTACGAGAGACCATCGGAACAGGGTACGCGAGAGCAAAAGGCAGCCAGCCCGCAGAGTGTATTTGTTACCCAGCAGGGCCCTACGTCAGTGATTTTAACAGCAGGTAGAAATAAGCTCCTTCAGTAAATGAACTCAATTGTAGTGACAAGGCGTTTGGAAACTGGGGAGCCCGCCGCCGGGCCAGCCTTCAGTCCCCAGCAGCCATGCCTACACCAGCTTCATGTAATTAAAACAGGGGGCCTCCTTCCCAAGGGAGTGAGCCAGAAAGCCAGGGAAAGTGAATTCTCCACAGCACTCCATCCTTCCTTCCTTAATTAGAGAAAATGCTACTTCAATGGGCAGCATAAATTTGTTTCTAAAGTAATAAAGCTAGTGTCCCCCGCCCGGCCCCTCCTGTCAATAAGAACTCAACGCCCCAACCAGGCCCCTGCTCAACACAACCAGACCAGGCAGCGCAGGACCACGCTTAGTCCACGGCTCTGCTCGGACCAGCAGCAAGGGGGCCGGGAGGGAGGGGAACTTGGTGATTTCCAGCCCAAGCGGGGTTCCGGTGTTGGTAACTCACACCCACGTGGGCGCACGGGGTCACTCTGTTTAGTTTGTCACACACATTCAACAATGGTGGGGGCAGCGAGTGGAAACAAGGCGCGATGGGCACTGGGTTCCATCAGGACAGATTCCAGCAGAGAAAACAGGTGTCTATGTGCCATCCTTACCAACCGCTCCGGCTTCCTTCCTCTCGCGGGAAATCCATTTGCCCTGCTGTTTCCCAGCCTTGTAGCAGCTCAGCTCCCCCCTGGAGTCTCCGTGCCTTTCTCCCACCTACAGCGGAGCCCTCTCCCCAGCTCCAGTGTTTCTCTTCTGTGGCTGCTCCCCTCAGCTGGTCTTGCGTTTAGGGGTGCATTACGTCTCTTTCCCTCTTCTGAATCATTAGCATAAATGACTCGTACAAAGCAGTTTCCCTGTGATGTTCCATACATGCCTATAGTGTACCTTAGGTAGTACATGTAATGTGTATAATTCACCCCACCCCGTAGGACTGTCTCTTAACCCCTCGAACCACTTCCTCTTCCTTTTGTTTATGCCAGCCCTGGGGCTTGAACTCAGGACTCGGGCACTGTCCTAGAGCTTTATTTGCTTAAGACAAGCACTCTGATCACTTGAGCAATGGCTCCCCTTCTGGTTTTTTGGTGGTTGACTGGAAATAAGAGTCTCACAGACTTCCCTGCTCCGGTGATCCTCAGATCTCAGCCTCCTGGGTAGCCAGGATTGCAGGCGTGAGCCACCAGCTCCCTCTCCTTTGCAAAGAGCTGTGTTCTTTTTAACTGGGGTTTTTGGTTTTTTTTTTTTTTATAGTTTTTGTTTTGTTTTGCCAGTCATGGTGCCTGAACTCTGGGCCTGGGCACTGTCCCTCAGCTCTTCAGCTCAAGGCTAGCGCTCTATCACTTGAGCCACAGCGCCACTTCCAGCTTTCTCTGCTTATGTGGTGCTGAGGAATCGAACCCAGGGCCTCATGCATGCAAGGCAAGCGCTCTACCACTGAGCCACCTTCCCAGCCCTTAACTGGGTTTTATCGCACTGTTCTCTTGTCTCTGTACAATGTATGTCTATAATATTCACATTCACTACCCCACTGGCCTTCCTTTCCACTTTCCTACATTACTGTTCCTTAACTCTAAGCCCTTCAAGGGCAGGGGGTACGATGATATTTGAATCTCTACCTAGAAAGTGCCTGGACCTCTTTAATCCACTGCTAATGGTGGAAGGGCAGTAGGGTGGAGGAGAGGGACATGATGTATTCTACCATATTAGTCGAAAGTGCAGGATTTTCTTGTGCAGTCCATATCCTAAATGCCCGGCTCACACCATTCTCATTTACGAGGTAAATATTATTCAAAGCCAAGGCATTAAACCAACTACTTTTTCTGGGAATGTATGTGTATGGGCCTCTCCTGCCATGGAAGTTGAATATGTAGTCTTGGCCCAGGCTCCTCAAGCTAACTGTTAAGAGCCCTTGGTCTGGCTGTTGAAGTGAGTTTTCAACCTCACAAGGCAGAGCTGGCTGGAGTTTCACGGTTGACTTGTGAAATTAAACCTCAGCAGCAACAGAATAAAATTCCCCCAGAAGTTATGCAAATAGATACCGACTGGAGAAAAAAAAATAAAGGAACTCGGTGAACACATTCATTTCTGAACTCTGAGATGTTTGCAAAATCAGATGCCGTTAATAGTATTCTATTTTAGTTTCCCAAAACATAATATAGTTCCTCATTCACCTATCAGAAATAAAATAGAAAGTGACCATATTCAAAACCAGTTTCACTGCAGTTGGGTTTCTTTCATCAGCTTATTCAGCTTCCTTCCTTCCTTCCTTCCTTCCTTCCTTCCTTCCTTCCTTCCTTCCTTCCTTCCTTCCTTCCTTCCTTCCTTCCTTCCTTCCTTCCTTTTTTTCTTTCTTTCTGGTGTCAGTCATGGGGCCTGGATGCTGTCCCTCAGCTCTTCAGCTCAAGGCAAATGCTCTACAACTTGAGCCACAGCGCCACTTGTGGTTTTCTGGTGGTTTATTGGAGATAAGAGTCTCATGGACTTTCCTGCCTGGGCTGGCTTTGAACTGTGATCCTCAGATCTTAGCCTCCTGAGTAGCTAGGATTACAGGTGTGAGCCACTGGCGCCCAGTAGTTTATTAAGTTTTCTATAATTAAGTTTTATCCCATGATGCCTTGGGTCAACAACTGCTTTCTTGAAACTGTTTCTGATCTCAAAAAATAAAAATCTTGGTAACTCTGATGGACCCTGGATAGAGGCTGAGGGTTGTTTAAATAATTGCAGCCATGTAGTCTGAAGCTCACTCCAGAAAGTATAGATGTGAAACATCAGTAGCTACCCAGTTTAGTCCTTTCCACAAGACTTTGAACCTGGTTTTCGTGGAAGACACGGATCCAGCCCGTGTTCCTCTGTGAAAGTACAGTAGGAAATAGAAACCCTTTGTAGATAAGATTTGTGTGCCTGTGTTTCACGTGTGTGAGTATGTGTGTGTGTGTGCGCGTGCACACATGTGTATGCCAGTACCAGAACTTCAACTCAGGGCCTGAGCACTGTCCCTGAGCTTTTTTGCTCAAAGCTTCGTGAAAGCGTCAGCCTCTGACTGCCTCCTTGGAAGTGTACAGCCTCTGTTGTATTTATTTTACCCCGACACAAGAATCCTTTGACTTAACAAATCAGCTCTTTGTTACCACTTTCTATAACTGTGTTCAGTCACTTAAGAAAGAGACAAAACAAAACTATTTCTACATTCTCTTTTTCTAGAAGACATATCTCTTGGGCAACAGGATTTTTAGGTATAAAATACACCCTAATGTTTTTTTTTTCCCTAAATTATGGTCTGACTTGAAGATGGCTGAGTTAGGAGAGGAGATGGGACGCTGGATTAAGACAGAAACAGTAACCTGGTTACCGTTCATCAAAGTGACAGTACAGTATTACAAACAAGCATTGGAGAAGTGGCAGAGTTCCTGGACTCTGGGCTTTTTCACAGTCATGGGTGTGATGAAGCCATACAAAGCACACAGAATTGTTCTGGAGCGAACTGGAATTCTCGCTTTTTACGTGGGTTACATAGATGTGAAAAAAATAACCTTGTAAGAGCCGCCTAAATGTTCTAGGACCAATTTTTAACAGGGCGAAATCAAATTGCAGTTTTCAACTAGTTTTCCAACAGGTTTGAGCTCCTCCTTCTTCTACCTTTTATTAACTTAGGGGCACAACACATTTCCTCACTCACCTCCAGACTCACTATTATATTATAAACCAAGGTAAATAAAAATGTGAATTCTATAGCGTGTGTGTATGTGTGTGTGTGTGTGTGTACGTGTGTACGTGTGCGTGTGCCAGTTCTGGGGCTTGAACTCAAGGCCTGGGAACAAATGCTCTACCACTTGAGCCACAGCTTCATTTTCTGCTTTTTTTGGGTAGTTTATTGGAGATAAGAGTCCCGTGGACTTTCCTAACTGGGCTGGCTTTGAACTGTGATCCTCAGCTCTCAGCCCCCCTCATCGGCTATGATTACAAGTGTGAGCCATCAGGAACCAGCTTCTTATCCCATTGTTTTGCCTTCTGTTTTTGTTTTCACATTGTGGAACACCCATATACTGCACCTCTTTTATTTTCTTCCTAAGACAGTGATCCTACAAAATAACTGAGTTGATTCACTCTTGTGCCTGATTCTTTAAAACTTGCAAACAGAAAGAATGAGAGGGAGATAATAGAGAGCAACCTATGATTATACGTTAGCACTGAGCCCCAAATGTTCAGCGGAGCCTAGAAGATGACCCCTGACGGTCACCAGTGTGCCTTTATACCTAAGTGGCAAAAAGGAAGACTTGGCTGACAGGGACCCAAAGACATGGCCATGCTGTGCTACAAAAATATGAGCATGAGAGCTGGAGCTGTGGCTCAGGTGTTAGAGCACCTGCCCCGCAAGCTCAAGGCCCTGATTCATACTCCAGTACCGTAAAAAATAAATAAATAAAATGTACACAGTCACATAGTTAAGCTCAAGCAAAAAGTTGGCAAGATCCCACTTCAGCCAAGAAGTTGGGCATGGTGGTATAGGTGTCATCCTAGCCATTTGTCCTGTTTACAAGAAGTGCAAATAAGAGGATCACTGTCCAGGTCAGCCAGGGCATTAAACGTGAGACCATGTTCGAAAAATAAAGCACAAAAGGCTGGGAGTGTAGCTGAAATACAGCCTCCTGCCTAGCAAGCACAGAGCCCTGAGTTCAAATTCTGAAAAGGAGAAAGAAAAAGAAAATGGGAAGAAAAAATACACGTATTTAGATACCTAGACTGTGCTTATTAGCCAAGTAGCTAAAATTTCTGAATTGAAATATTATCCATTAATTAATTCAAATTAATATTGGTCAATAGTTTTAGGTTCACTGTGGATGTTGGAATTTATATTCAAGCAGATACACCACAAATGTGTGTTAGAATTATTCAATTCAATGTAATTCAGTTCAATGTGGTTAGACTCTAACTCGATTTTGTGGGAAGTTTGTACTTCTAACAATCCAGTGATTATGTAAGAATATTAACATATCTATTAAATTATTATCAAATGGGAAGTTCAAATTAGACTCCTCAAGAAAAAAAGCCTTACATTGCATTATATCCCCTTAGAAATAAAATCACAGAAAATTACTTGTAACTATTGCTAAATCAGCCTGGCACATCAATCTGATGTGCCTAATCATTCGTTTTGATTCCTTTAAAAAAAAAAAAGTAGGATTTTAGAAAATCAGCTTACAAGTGTAGAATTTATTAATATATCACAAGTGTAGAATTTTCTTTCTCTGAGTGAATTCTGGGTATATTAGATTAATATGCATGCTTAAAAATCTCGACGAAGCAATTAATTAACAGATATTGTAATCTAATTTATTAATCCCCTTCAGTGGGAGGAAAATATTTCACACAGGGAGGAGAAAGGTTTGCCTTAATTACACTCACTCAAACCCATGGAGACCTTCCAGCGTCTGTCCTACACACTCGGTCATAAGCCAAGCAGACAGGAGACCGCATAGCCTTGTTACTCAACAGCACACAGAGCCTCTTGTAGTGCCAAAAGCAGAGAATATTCCCCGACTTGAGCTCACAGATGCTCTAACAGACAAACTGCTACTCATGATGATGGTGATGATGATGATGATGATGATGATAAGCTGGACTTTCTTCGTTATTTCTCACCCAAAAGGGAGCTCTCTTCTCAGCAAAGGCCACCAAATGATCAGACCATAAAAGCAGAGTCCCAATCATTGCAGTTAACCCATGGTAAATAACATACTTACTGGGCCTAAATCAGCACATTAGCCAAGGATTAGAAATGAAAAAAAAAAAAAAATAGCAAAGCGGAGGGAATAGTGGAAGGAAAGAGAAAGAATAAAGCCTGGAAAGAGAATTTTCCATCGCAGGAGCTGCAAGCGCGCGTTAGACTACACTAGGTCCACTTCCTGTGCAGCAGGCTTGGTGAAGACTCCAAGCTGACACCTAGAATACAGTTCTTGAAAACTTAAAAGCGGGGCCCTGGTGGCTCATGCCGGTCATCCTAGCTACTTGGGAGGCTGAGAGTGAGAGGATTGTGATTTGAGGCCAGTCCGGGCAGAAATTCTTGTGATTCCACCCTGGCCAGTAGCTGGTACACGCGTGTCATAGCCACAGCCATGGAGAGCCGATTACAGGCAGATCCCAGTGGAGACAGGAAGTGCAAGACCTTGTCTCTAAAGTAACCAATGCAGGGGGATGGGAAGGCGGCTCAGTGGTAGAGTGCTTGCCTAACATGCGTGAGGTCTTGGGTTCAAGTCCTCAGTACCACATACACAATAAATAAATCATTTTTTTTTAAATGGCTGGAGGTGGGGCTCTGTGGTGGAGCGCACCTCAAAAGCATGCGGTTCTGAGACCAACCTGCCACCAAAAACTTAAATTAAAAACGCAGAAATACAGAATGACCGTCAAAGCCTGACTCATCAGTGGATGGAGGAAACCAGGAAGATAGCAGTGGTAGTTAATTAAATAGACATTTTTCAGACAGAAATCACATTGTCATTACTCTCGCTATTTCTTTTGAGTTTGCATTTTGAGGAGCTGGGGCTGTAGAGTTTACTGTGGAAGAAAGGCGTTCTGAACAATCTTAGTAGAGGTCAATGCTTGACCTCTCCGTCAGAGCCAAAGAAGATGTTACCTTCCCACGGGAGAAAGGATTTGGAGGGAAGGCTGTTGAGACAGGTAATCCTGAATTATCCCCGCGCCCTTGGTTTTACCATAAAATCCTTCCAAGTGGGCTCAGAGTGGGTCTGACCGATGTCACCTGCAAGGATCCCATGGCTACTGCCTTTGAAGACGGACAAAGGAAGTCACGAGCCAAGAATAGCCATGACGGCTACAAGCTGATTTGGCCCTAAGCTGTCCCTGAGCCAGAACCAGAGCCTCGGTCACACATCCATCCACTTCAGTGAGTCAGAAGTACCTCAGAAAGGAGCAAAGCCTGTCCGTGCTTTCATTTTAGTCCAGCCAGACTTCTGACCTCCATAACTGCGAGACAAATTGTGGTTTGAATCCATTAACTTCGTAGTAATTTGCTAGAGCAACATTAAGAAACAAATGGACTGGGACACAGCTAAAATCTGCTCACTTTCTACAGGACAATAAACACCCAGCCTCTGCGATCATCTTTTCCACAAGGCTGCTGACGCACGCGCGCGCAGCCAATGTAACTTCAAGTGTAATTTCACAGCAGCAACAAGCAAAGGCAAACACAAATACGCCCAGCACGCTATAGATGTGCCATCATTGAGTATTTCTGCTGTTTCTTCTCTAGGGAACCTAAATCCCCATTCGGCTGAACCTGTCTTAGCTCTCAGGGCAGGTGCTCTGGCGGTTCTCATATTACCCCATGATTCTCAGCTCTAGCAGGCCCCCCATTCACCCCTCCAGAGTAGGCAAGCATGTTGTATTTGGTTATGTAGACCCGCCCTGATGTCTAACGCAATGAACTCTCATGGCTTCAGGATCTACCTTGAAGAGGCCGAGTGCCTCTAAAATAACGAATTGGTGATTCAGCTTACTCATCTGTAAAGCAGAGATGGTATTAATACCTCTACCACTTCAGGTTGTTGTAAAAATTAAATATCCAGGGCTTAGGATAGAGCCTGTTCCTCAGCTAACACACCGGGAGCTTTCACTAGTTTGTGGGTATCTGGACACTAGAATTGTTTTGTCTACTCTGGTCCTTAGTTTGTGACATAGAATGCCTGGTGTGAGTGTTCAGTACCCTTGGATGACTGACACAGAGTGAGCTGTAGATAAAAATCAGTGTCGCCAGGCACCAGTGGCTCACACCTGTCATTCTAGCTGCTCAGGCGGCTGAGATCTGAGGATTGTGTTTCAAAGCCTACCTAGGCAGGAAAGTCCATGATACTCTTATCTCCAATAAACCACTCAGAAAACTGGAAGTAGTGCTGTGGCTCAATCAGTAGAGTGCTTGCCTTGAGCTGAAGAGCTCAAAGACAGTGCCCAGGCCCAGAGTTCAAGCCCCAGGACCAACCAAAAAAAAAAAAACCAAAACAGTCTCTTGATCATGAGATAAACTACCCCAAGAGACACAGCTTGAAAGCCAGGAGAAAAAAATGCCTCCTTCCCTCCCTCCCCCACTTCCTACAACTATCTAGACGTCTAAATACTTGCTGCGGCGCTCCCTGGACGGGGCTGGTGACTCACGCAGAGATGTAGACCTCCTTGCATTGCAGAAGCAAGTGTTAGCTACCCTAAAGACCGTGGATCCTTGATCTCATCTCCTAGATCCTAGATCTCATCCCCACTCTGCAACACACGTGTGCGCGCGCACACACACACACACACGCACACCTCTGCATACACACATGAGCACACAGGCACACACACACACACACACGCACACCTCTGCATACACACATGAGCACACAGGCACACACACACACACACACGCACACCTCTGCATACACACATGAGCACACAGGCACACACACACACACACGCACACCTCTGCATACACACATGAGCACACAGGCATACACACACTCTCACGCCTCCCTCACCCCCACCCTCATGTTTCAGGGTCTACCTGCGCTCTGCCGTGCTGGAGCCCCATGATGGTGACCCCGGGATGGCGCCTCTGAAAGTCCCAGGAGCTCGCTCAGCCCCACACGCTCCCGGGAGGAACACAGAGGCCTGGCCCTGGCCAGAGAACTATGCCACGCTCCTTTGGGGTTGTGGGAGGGCCAGCTGACCCATGGCCAGCCACCATCTTGGTGCTTGGGCTGAGCGACCTTCCCTTCGACCCTTCTCCACGTTGGGTCAGGAAACACTAGGCCAGCCAGGAATGGCCCGCAGAGACAGAAGCTGTCCAACATGGAAGCCCACAGAAATGGGGTCCCACAGATGGCAAAACACTCACACCCCTTCCGATCGAAAAGGGAATGGAAATGACCAGGGAGAGAGAAGCTATGAGCTTTTGTATGAGAGAGAGAAAGAGAGAGAGAGAGTGTGTGTGTGTGTGTGTCCAGCTCCTACGGCTTGAACTTAGGGTTTGGGCACTGTCTATTGATCTTTGTTCAAGGCTGGTGTTCTACCACTTGAGCTCCACTTCTGGATTTTGGTGGTTTATTGGAGATAAGAGTCTCAGGGACTTCCCTGCCCAGGCCGGCTTTGAACCATGTTCCTCGGGTCTCAGCCCCCTGAGTAGCTGGGATGAAGTTTCAGGGGTCTGCTCGGTCCACGGTGGGTGGCGTGGGAGGCACCCAGGGTGCTGCCAAGAAGCCTCACCATGGACCATCTGAACTTTCTGCCTTCCACGTGTTAGCAAATAGGATTGTATAATAGGTTTTTTTGCCATTTATGTTCTGGTGCTTTAATTTTCCTGTATCTCTAATGAGCTAAAAAATGCTATGTACACAATATTAATGGCATCCCCTAAATTGTTATAATTTCACCTTTGAGCCAAGTGAGCCCGAAAAGGTTAAACAGCCTATCAGAGGTTGCTCAGGAGGCTAAACAGCCTATCAGAGGTTGCTCAGGAGGCTAAACAGCCTATCAGAGGTTGCTCCGGAGGCTAAACAGCCTATCAGAGGTTGCTCAGGAGGCTAAACAGCCTATCAGAGGTTGCTCAGGAGGCTAAACAGCCTATCAGAGGTTGCTCAGGAGGTTATACAGCCTATCAGAGGTTGCTCAGGAGGCTAAACAGCCTATCAGAGGTTGCTCAGGAGGCTAAACAGCCTATCAGAGGTTGCTCCGGAGGCTAAACAGCCTATCAGAGGTTGCTCAGGAGGTTAAACAGCCTATCAGAGGTTGCTCCGGAGGTTAAACAGCCTATCAGAGGTTGCTCAGGAGGTTATACAGCCTATCAGAGGTTGCTCCGGAGGTTAAACAGCCTATCAGAGGTTGCTCAGGAGGCTAAACAGCCTATCAGAGGCTGCTCCGGAGGCGGAGGAGACACCAGGGCTTCTGGGAGTGTTGTCTCCTTCGACCCCCACTCAGTCTTCAGGCCAGGCACTGTTACACCAGGACACAGACCAGGACACACACTGCTGCACGGGGCAAAGAAATCTGGAACGGGGCAGCGAGACTTAGTGGAAGCATGGAGTTAGAACTGGGCCTGCTAGGTGACTAGCCAAGGGTTAACTATAAATGACCACAGGGACATGCTCAGCAGGACGGGTGAAGGGAATCCAGGTGCCACCTGCTTCCTGTCTAGTGTGGAAAGGGCCACGGGTGTGGTGGGCAGCGTGTTTGAGCCCTAGACACAGCCAGCAGCCGCAGACCAAGTTCCAAAGACACTCTCTCCTCCTTTGGCTCCAGGAACCTCCCAGCTCAGGGAAGCCCTTCCTTGGTGGTGCTGATCTGTGATTGCAAAGGACAGGTTTGCATCAGCTTTTTGACAGCTGCTGCCCTGGGTCCCCCTCAGGAACTACCGGGAGACATGTGCTCTTCCAGAGAAACCCCCTCCCAGAGTGCCCCCCCTTCTTATCCCTGCCACGTGACCGGGTGCCAGCTAACCCTGACACAGCAAACAGGACAAGGTCACCTTGATGAGAACAGGAAGAACAGAAACCATCAGACATCTCCTTAAGTCTCCTACGGCCCTCCTCCTGCTCCCAGAGCGCCTGGCCAGGCGGGGCCTTCCCTGCTGGACCGGTGCCATCTTCCTGGCTGCTGCCCGCCTCCCAGCTCTGCTCCAGAGACAGTGTCACTCTGGAGCAGCATCTTGAAGCAAGCAAGGGCTGGGTGCACTAGGCCGCCCTCCTGTAGATCCCGTTACATCTCCACATTTACACATGTGATGGGCTTTTTTTTTTCTTTATTGCCAGTCTTGGAGCTTGAACTCAGGGCCTGGGCACTGTCCTTGTGCTTCTTTTGCTCAAGGCTAGCCCTCTACCACTTGAGCCACAGTGCCACTTCTGGCTTTTTCTGTATATTTGGTACACCGAGGAATCGAACCCAGGGCTCCAGGCTTGCTAGGCGAGCTCTCTACCACTGAGCCACCTTCCTAGCCCATTTGGTAGGCTTTTAAAAATATCCAAACCATAGCAGTATTTCAAAGCCTGGCCTACCACCAGTGCTCACTACTGCCCGGTAAATGAAGGAAGCCTCTTTTTAGCACAACCAACCAAAAGAAAGTGGGGGGGGGGGGGTAAGGGGGGGAAAACGAGGCTGGAGAGACAGCTGTGCTTATTAGCAGGAGGGGGGAGGAGGCAGGGAGAGCTCAGGTGTGGAGGGGGCAGAGGTGGGGCTGGGTGACCCTCCCTCTGCCACCCAGGCTGAGGGAGGGTGCTCAGAGCCCAGGGCGTCAGGAAGGAAGGAAAATCCCCACGGCACCTGCTACAGAGCATTGCACAGAGCGGGTGGAGGAGAGAGGCACCGGAGCCATAAATCAGAATTACTGGCAGCTGACACGGAAAGGGAACTTCCCTAGACTGCCTTTCCCCGCACTGTGACCAGGGCCTGGGCTGGCCCCTGCTGGGTCTCTGCAGACACAGTCACCGCTTCTCTAGGAGGCCGAGCAGTGGGAAGGGCCTGCCCGGCCTGCTGCCAAGCCGGGCCACCAGGAACACCACCCCACGCGGCCAGCTTCCCCCCGCACGCCTACCCCAGCCCCCGGGCTGTCTGTGTCAGCTCGGATCAAGGGCCAGCCCAGAGGGAGGGGGCAGGGGAGCCGCCAGGCTGGGTTCACTGCCTGGATGGAGCCCATCTGGCTGGCTTCCAGGGAGCTATTGACCGGGCTGCTAGGAAGCTGGGCCTTGATCTGCAAGGCCGCCTGTGCTCTGGGGATTTTCCTTGCTGCCCTGAGGCTTTAGGAAGTCTGTTCTTCCCTCCCTGTAATTCCATAGGGGGTTCATCTGGCCACCCCTGGAAACATCACCTGATGGGCTGTGGGCCGAAGGGCACATGCGCAATTAGAAAGGAGCCCCAGCAGGCACCAGTGGCTCACGCCTGTCATCCCAGCTACTCAGGAGGCTGAGATCTGAGGATCGCGGTTCAAAGCCAGCCCGGGCAGGAAAGTCCATGAGACTCTGATCTCCCATGAACCACCAGCAAACCAGAAGTGGCGCTGTGGCTTAAGTGGTAGAGTGCTCGCCTTGAGCTGAAGAGCTGAGGGACAGCACCCAGGCCCAGAGTTCAAACCCCATGACAGACAAAAAAAAAAAGCCCCAGCCTGGACTCCTAAGCACCACAGAGGCATTCCCCAGGAACTTCCCTTTGGGGGGGGGGGTGCTTGTGGGCCTCTCTGTACGTGGGGGTGGGAAGGCCCGGCCTTCCTCTGGGTCCTCCTACCTGGTTGTGTCATTCCCTGGGCTCCCAGCGCAGAGGCCCAGCCACCCAGCCTGGTCCTTCATCGCCCCCTAGTGGCTGTCCGTGCTCACTGTCCCTGAGCTCACTGCTGGCTTGTCCACCTAGGCCTAGGGCCCTCCTTACCCAGAGGATGTACCTGGACAGTACTACACTACACTGTACGTACGTTTTTTTTTTTCCTGTGCATACATATCCACGATGAAGCTTAATATATAAATTAGGCCCAGGAGAAGATTGACAGTGGTCATGAAAAGATAGAATTGTAACAGTATGCCGCTAATGCCCAGGCGAGCAGTGTCTACAGTGTGGACACCGTGCGTTGGGCCAGTGTGCACTGCGGGTTGAGGGGGCGAGACGGGGTGATAGCACCCCTCAGTCAGAACCCATACACTTCTGAGTATTGCCGGAGTTTTTCATTCAGTGTTTTCATATTGCAGTCAGAGTGCTAACAGCTGGAGGACAGATGGTGGTAGGGAGAACTTCTGGAATCTTCTCTTGAGGCACAGAGTGCAGGAAAAGGCCTAGAAGGGTGTTTGGGGGGCTTTGGGGGGACGTCAATTGTGGGGCTTGAATTCGGGCCTGGCTGTCCCTGAGCTCTTCAGTTCAAGAGCAGCTCTCTACCACTTGAGCCACAGCACCATTTCTGGTTTTCTAGTGGTTTATTGGAGATAAGAGTTTCACGGACTTTCCTGCCCGGGCTGGATTTGAACCATGATTCTCAGATCTCAGCCTCCTGAGTACCTAGGATGACAGGTGTGAGCCACCAGCGCCCGGCATAGAAGGGTATCTGAAAGCACGGGAGGCTTGGGGTGTGTGGGACCCCTGCCAGGAAGGACACCCCTGCAGCCCACAGCCCACGAGGAGGAGCGACCCATCTTCTCCTGGGGAGGGGGGCCGGGATCCTCGCCTCGACTTCCTAACTTTGTGGTGTGCCCTGAAGGACTCTTTCCCTTTCACAGTCCAGTGAGGAACCTGACACCCCCCCCCATGGGGTGGGTCTCGAAGACACGGGGCATAAGTGACCAGCCCGGGGCCCCAAGGCCAGCCTGGAAGTGTGTCCAGTGTGTCCCGGGGCAGGGGGAGGCAGGGACACTCACAGGGCCTGTGGTCTCCCAGCATCTGCCGTATCCGAGCTCCGCCAGGATCATTGTGGGCGGGTGGGGGGGCGCAATTTGGGGGGGAGCATTCACCTGTCCCCTTTTACAGATTGGAAAGCCAAGGCTCAGGGAGGTTGAGCATAAGGTCTCCCCTCTGCTGGCAGATGGGGCAGGACATGCAGCCCATACTCACAGGAGAGGGTGACATTTGTGCAGGGAAAGGGACCCAGGGAGGCAGGAGACCGGAGACAATCGGGGAACAGAAGAGCTCTGCCCTGTGATACAGCGCCAGGCCCGGGCAGCGCAGGGCAGTGGCTGGGAGAGGAAGAGGCGTAAATCACAGCGGGAGAACTACTTCCCCTGTGGCTGTTGCTGGGCTTCTGGTCAGCGTGACCCGGTGTTCTCCCCGCACACAGCCAGCGCAGGGGCAGGGATGGGGTCCACCCAGGGCGCCGTCCGCCAGGCCAGCGCGCTTCCCAGCGGTGCTGTGCTCGGTACCTGCGTCACTAGAGCCGGCTGAGCCCAGGAAGTAAGTCACTTGCAGGAATTCCGTCCGAAAGCCAGGCTGGCAGTTTGTTTCCTTACAGCAGTCCCAGTCCCAGGGCCGAAAGCACAGCAGTTGTGAGTTGTGGTTGGGGAAGTATTCAAAAGGAAAATATAAATGGATTTCAGAGAAGGTTTTGGAATATCAAACACGCCTTTGCAAGAAGCCAGCTGCACACACACACGCACCAGGCGGCCCCATTTGTCACACGCCGCGGTGAGAGTCATCGTGTCCCTTTGAGTCAAGGTAAATACAAAGCGCAGACAGTGCAAACTAAGGCAGGCTCATGAAAAGGAAAGGGAAAGCAGAAAGAGGGAGGGCTTCGATGATGATGTCGTTGCATTCCAGGCGGCCATGATGCGGCGCATTGGATTGTGGGAATGAGAGGGGGGCCTGTGGGATGGGGTGGTCACAGCTTCACGCCTCACCCAGATGGGGTCGGGCTCAGGATCCAGCTCCCCTCAGAGCCAGGCTGCGAGATCCGGGATTCTCAACCTTGCTAACATCAGAATTATCTGGAAAAACACATAAAGTATCTGCCAAGCCATCCTCCTCCAGCTCCCAGAAAAGTCATCTTAGAATTTTTTTTTGGGGGGGGGGTGGATTGTCTGTTGTTAGTGGTGGTCGTGGGGCTTGAACTCTGGGCCTGGGCGCTGTCCCTCAGCTCTTCAGCTCAAGGTGAGCGCTCTACCACTTGAGCCACAGCACCACTTCTGGTTTTCTGGTGGTTCATTGGAGATCAGAGTCTCACAGATTCTCCTGCCCAGGCTGGCTTTGAACCCCGATCCTCAGATCTCAACCTCCAGGGTAGGTGTGAGCCAGGCATCAAAGTGGTCAGAACCTCTCAGTGATTCAGGAGTGGCCAGCCTGGGAGCCATGGCTCCAGAGTATGATCGTTGACTGCATTTTCTTGATTATTGGCAGATCTTTGACAACCTACACACACTGCCCATCTCCCTCACTGCCCGTTTCTGGTACACATCATGGTCCTTAATTGTACTGATTTCCTCACAACGGGTATGCGCTAGAGTCATGCAATCCAAGCTCATCCAAACAACCGAACAAAATTGTGGAAGTCAATGCGTAATTATATCCTATCACATTCCGCAGCTATAAATTGGACTGCTAAAAATCGTCATCAAACCAAAGGTTTTGTTTTCCATTTTCAGTCTGTTTCACAAAACCAGTTTTCAATTGATTTTTGTCCTTAGCCCAAAAAAAATCCTTTTCATTGTATCTGTCTATCTGCCATCTACCTCTTCAAGGAACTTAGCTTTTCCTCTTTTCATTTTTTTTTCTTTTTGGTACATGTGATTATGTGATAATTCCAATTTTCCCCCAGACAGTCTTAGATAATTTTTTCCCACTTCACCATCCTGTTCTTGTCCTATTCTGTAGAAAGTTCCTTTAGAAGTGCCTTTTCTAATCAAAGAAAGGCCATTTATCTAGAGATCTATAAATAACCGGGTTTCTGTAAGATTCTTCTAGAACACTGCATTCCTCTGATGCTCTGTAGTGTTGATTTTCCTGCCGGTTTTCTTATTCTTACCCTGCCTGAAAAAGCACCCTCCTGTGGGGGATAGCTAGGACCAATGCACCTGAGCAGTAAGTCCCGCCCCAGCCACACCAAGGCTTGACACCATTGCACAGATTCAGAACTCTTGACAGTAGCATACTCCCGAATGGCTTTGTCTCACAATTCTGACGACGGCATTAGGGAAGACTTATCTTTCAGATGCTCAGCAGGGGCAGCTACCAGAGCCAGGTGGTGTTTCCAGTCCCTGCTTTCCTCTCTTTTCCGACTTAGTAATGCATCTTGGGTCAACCCCATTCAGCTTCGGATCCAAAGAACAGAATGGAGATTGCTTGCTGGCAGAGGACTTGTTTGTTGAGATAATCAAATTTCTTTATTAGCCTTTTCTCAATTAATTAATTTAATTTTGCACTCATGGTTTTGTTCGGTCTTTTAAATTATGCATGCGTCAGTATGAGACCTTTAGCCCTGGTTTACCAGTGGTCAGCCACCTAATCATTAGAAGTAGCTAATGTAAGTTTTCGGTTGGAATTAAGGGAAAGTTGTCAACATGTCTGAAAGAGAATCAGCCTGTAGGAGTCCTGATCCACTCCCCAGCTCATCTGCTGTGTCAGCTGACTCCTAACCTAGAAAATACCCATAGAAAGAACCCTAGATTTGGGAGAGACTTGTCTTTTGGTCTGTTCTTTGGTATGATCTTTTAGCAGTTGTGTTTCCTGTTCAAAAGAATTAAGAGAGACTTGTGTTTTGGCCTGATCTTTTAATGGTTGCCTTACTTGGTCATGTAGGAGTTTGGAAGTGTGGTCCTCAGTTTGGACGGCGGAGGAGAGAGGAATTGAGTATAGACAAGTGTGTTGTTGTTGACCTCAGTTCCCCCATAATGATGACCTATCTTAGTCATTTAGACAGAACATAGACATAACACAGTCACACAGTTCATCAGCCACCTGTCATCCGGGGTCCCTCTGGGGGCAGTCTGTCATGAGCGCTCTGTTTCTGTTCCATGATTCCTCCCCAGTGTTTTGGAGGAATGTATTGGGAAATTGACAGTTCTACAAATGCCCCAGTTTTGAGAAAAATCAATCAAGAAACAAGGGAAATGGGAATCAAGTATTCTAAATCTCCTTCAAGAAATGAAGCCCATCACATAACATCAAAACATTCCGGGTGTGAAGGAATCCATTGGTTTCTGGTCAAAAGCCAGAGCAGGAAGACTTGGCAGGAGAGCTGGAAGCTAACCAGTCAGTCTTAGGAGCAGCCATCGCTAGGTGTGTATGGTCCCTGGCCTTGTGTGCTGCTAGCGGAGAGTCATTCTTGCAAACAGTGTTGAGTATCAGTATGTTTATGTGCATCGTATACTTTATATAAATCCTAGGATGGAGTTCCAAGAAGTAAATTTTGCATGCAGAATTGTCAATTATGACACAATTCTATGCATTGTCATTAATCTTGGCTTGGAGATCTGAATATCCATTATTGGAACCCCATCCAATAATGTTTGCCAGCTTTTTCCAGTGTTTAAATCTTGTTATAGGCTGCAGTTCTTTGTAAACACATGAATCTTAAGTTTCCTTATTTTTCTTATTCTTACTCCCCAAACAACATTTTCTTACTTAATCTTATTTATTAAACACTTTAGATATCTATAATAAGGATTAAGGTGCATGAAGAATGTTGACAGTATTTTATGAAAAATCAAGGAGTTTGGAAATACCAGGAAATGCTCAATAATCCCAGTTTTACATTTCAATCCTGCAAACCTTTCTCTTCACATGTGATCACCCGAACCAGCCTCCCCAAGGGCCTTTTTAGTCTGTTCTCCATCCTGGAGCCCGGGGAAAGAATAGAAACAAAGAGCTGTGCATTTCCACTCCAACCAGAGATATTCAATGGCTGTCCATATTCATGGATGCTCAACTTCCTTAGTAGCCTGAAAAAAATAGAAGTTCAAACCCCAGTTAGGGCTCAGTACCTACCGTCATCACCCATAAAGGTACAGAGATGGTCTGATGATGCTCATCACCTAAGGTATGAACACAGAAAGTAGTTAAGTGCTCAGTGCCCGGCAGGGCTGAGGCGTGCATGCCCGAGCCTTGCTTTTCGCATCTGTCTGGCTAAGTGCATGGACACGGGAACCTCTTGCTGCTGCTGTTACAGCAGACACAGAGGGTATTCCCCCAAGTCCCTAGGCACTGCACACTGTGGCTCTTCTCCTCAGAGGCTGACACCCAGTCACCCAGACGTTTATCATTCATCATCCACCAAATGAAACCTGTAGCTGGTGGCGAAATCCATTTTTCGGAGGCCAAGTTTTCTCATCAAGTTTTCACACAGGGAGGTCGTGTCTCGCACTGGGTACTTCCTTTCTTCTGGGGTCATCACGCTCTATCCAATTATTCAAGCCTTCCTTTGACTGTCTCCTGACGTTAGCACGTGTGGTGTGCGGCGGCGGCAGTGGGAAAACAAATGAGATGCTGCACATAAAATTGTTCCATAAAGCACAAGGCGTCAGGCAACATTGGGGTCCAGCATGATTAAATCAGCGTGTCTCCGGTTTGTGTGCACAACCCTGAACCCCCCGAGTTTGTATCCCAGGGCCTCAGTTCCTCATGGATCAAGGAGCTGTGTTCTATCTGCTTCTCTCTACTGGCCTGGGACATTCCATCATTTCACACCTAATTTCCACCATCAGGGGCTTAATTCTCTCTGAAGAAAAACGTAGGTTAGAATCAAACAGGCCTGTGTTAGGGACTTTGGTTTCTCATCTTAAAATTTCTTGGAAGCGGGGCTGGAAAGGTGGCTCAGTGGTAGAGCGCTTGCCTCGCATGCATGAGGCCCTGGGTTCGATTCCTCACCACCACGTAAGCAGAAAAAGCCGGAAGTGGTGCTGTGGCTCAAGTGGTAGGAAACTAGTCTTGAGCTGAAGAGCTGAGGAATGGTGCCTGGGCCCAGAGTTCAAGCCCCAGGACTGACAAAAAATAAAAATTCTTGGAAGCCTGATCGTAAAGAAAAAAAAATTCAGGCTCAGTTTCGACATCTCCATGCCATTGTAATGACACTCTCTCGCTAGCAGGGATGTTCCTGAGATTGAATAAAGCCATGGGCTGTGGAGGCTTCCTTGCTATCTGACTCCTAACTTAACCCTTCCCCATAGGTCCCTGAGCAATCTCAACTAATCGACAAGCTCATCAGCACTAGTAACAGAGGGCCAAAACGAGGTTTTTCTGGGTAAGAGAAAAGGTGGGAATGTCATGTTGGGAAAGAACCACAGTGTGTGGAGAGAGAGGGAGCTGTGGGCACACACGGCCTCTCCCAGTCACCGCCAGCCCTTCCGGGTGACGGGAGGGAAGGAAGGAAGGAGCAAAGCCCTTGTGTCAGTCCGCTCTGGAGTGGGGAATGATGGATGACTTCCCAGGTCCCACACTTGCGGCCAGCCACCCACCCCGGGTGTGAGTGGATGCTGTGAACACGTTCTGGGAGCTGTGCCTCCCATCGGGACACCAGTGGGTGGATCAGATCTCTTCCTCCTTGAAGCCTTGGTCTGAGAAGCTGTGACCCACCAGAGCTCGCCATAGGGACACACCTGCCACAGGCTTGCTCTGAGTCTTCTGTGAGCTCTCCCCTCTCAGGCCCCTGTATTTCCCCAGGAAGAATGCTGAATAGTGGGGGATGGCCTGCACCGTCTGAGCATCTCCCCGGAATTCCATCCTCCATGCAGCTCATGCCTTAGGACCGGGGAACTTGTGGCTCTCAATCAAAATCGTCTCTGTCACAGTTGGAGTCTGTCCCTAAACTCCCCGGCTTCCAGCAGAGAGAGAACGCCCCGCAGCACGCAGCCTGAAGCCCCTCCTCTGGGTTCTGGTCTCTTCGTTCACACCCACGCTGAGGTCGCCAGCAGTATACGTCAGGCCACCTCAGCCCCTGCCAGCGCCGCTGTCATTCAGCACCAGCGAAGAATGTCTGCTTCGTCCCACCCTTAGACAGGAACGGAGCCACAGAGACTTTGATCAGACACACCAGGTTCTTGGCCGTGATAACCTTGTGTCAAGGATTTCCCCAGATAGTCCCAGATGATTTCACCTGAGCTCTCCATCAAGGGTTCTGAATTTCAGTTGTGGAAAGTCACTACAGTGAGGACCAATGGCGAGAAAGGTGAAATTGCCCTGTGCCAGGGATGTAGCGGATTTGGAAAGGCCCCTCTTGCTAGAATCAACCCAGGCAAGAAGAGGATGCGGCTTAGCCAGGGCCCTCTCTCAGTGTTACCTGGGGTGCGGGCATGGTCTGATGTGTGTGGTTTTCCTGCCCTCTAGTGGCTCAGGGCATCAAGAACAGGTTGAACCTAGAAATGTCTTCGTACCAGGAACAAAACCAGAAAAACCTTAGAGGAGATATGTAGTAAGTCTCACCGACTTTTGAACAGGAGAGAAACTGAAGACCAGAGGATTAAGGATTTGATCAGTTTATAAAAATCAGAGAACACACAGCAGGGATTAATTGCTTTCTTCGTTCACTCATTTCATAATGTGAATGAATGAGAAGAGACAGAGACAGAATCGAGTCTCGAGGGCTGAGCGTTTGTGCAATACGAATCCATTGACTCACTCACTATTGGCAAGGGTTATCTAGAGAAATAAAGCAGGAAGACACAGTGACATCAGAAATCAGAGATTCAAATGTGTGCTAGACAGAACGAGAATATGGCAGACATTGTATGCCAGTAAGCTTGAAATTCTAGGGGGGGGGAAAAGCAAAACAGAGCCCACCAAAACTGATACGACTGAAAATAAGAAAAGTCCAAGTTCTCTGTGATGAAATAAATTATTTAAAACTTTCTCAAAAGTCAATTCAAGACACAAAGTCATCACTAGTAAATTCTTCAACACCTTCAAGAAGTAATAATAGTCAGCCACTCACAAAATCTTCCAGGTAGAAGGAAAAGCAAAAGCACATCCTTAATCTTTTAGCAGGACCATGTCAGTTTTAGTGAATTATCAACCACTGTGAGAATACGGGAAGGGGTGAGATTGGTCAAGATATATTGTATTCACACACTGCTCTGTGAAATAGCAACTCCTTCAGGTTAACAAAAAAAGAAAAAAGTGAACATAGAGAAAAAAGGACTAAGCAAATGTTATGTTAACTATAGATTGTGCTTCATGTTATGTGTTCTAAGTAATGTAAAATGTAATATATTTTACTTATATGCATATACACAAATACACATGCAAACACATGTATGTATATGTATGTAACTGGTTCATTTCCTAACATTTCATTTGATTAGACTCTGTGTGTGTGTGTGTGTGTGTGTGTGTGTGTGTGTGTGTGTGTGTGTGAACCAAGCATAGTTAATTACAAGAACTCAGGGGTGTTTAATATTTGAAAATTAGTCAGCGTAATTTACTATCTTAGCACACATAAAAGAAGAAAAGTCATATGATGTTTTCAAAGATGCCTAATAGCTACCTGATAAAAACTCATCATCAAATACACATTATGATCAGAAATACTGAAAGTCACCTCCAAAGATGAACCCATGACTAAGACAGCAGTGTTGATCTCTATCTCCACTTAAAACTTACAAAGAGTCCTAGATTACCACCACGCTGGGCAGCTCCAGCCTATAACCCTAATTAACTTGAGAGGTAGAGACTGGTAGATCTCAGTTCAAGGCCAGCCTGGACATAAAAGTTTGTGAGCCTTGAGGTTAACCAACAGCTGGGTGTCATGCATGGGTGCAGTAGCACATGCCTGTCATTCTAGTGACACAGGGAAGTATAAGTAGGCGGATCACAGCCCAGACTGGACAGAGCATAACACCAGACCCTGCCTCAAAACTAACCACCGCAAAACCTGGCTGGAGGCGTGGCTCAAATAGTAGAGATCTGCTTAACAAGCTTGAGGCCTTTCATTCAGTCATCAGTACCACAAAAAGGAAAAGGAAGAGGAGGAGGAGGAAGAGCATGAAGAAGAAGGGGAGGAAGAGGAGGAGAAGGTGTCACACTGCTCAGAGGATCAGTATCCATCACTTGCATTTCTAAATACATCTCATGATAATTAGCAACAAGCAATAAATGTACAAACAAAATTTTGATGAAAGCATGTGCAAGTCCCCTGCCTAGAAAAGTGAACATTGCCCAAAAGGATATTTGTACCAGCTTACTGGTTGACATATCAGATTTTCAAATTGATTTTCAGATGTGAAACAGTCTTGGTATGGATGATATTCGACGTCTTTTCGTGGAAATTGACCATGAAAAATGGTCAATTGTGTGGAATGCAAAGGGCCAGAAATAGCTAAAGCGATCCTGAAGTCGCCCTCCTGGATATCTAGTTAATCACAGTAATTAAGGCAACATGGCATTGACTCAAGAATGGACGGGAGACCACGGTACGAACCCACGTACTTAGGCACTTGTGGTTTGTGAACAAAGTTCAAGGGCATAGGAAGGCTGTCTGTACTAACTGCTGCCAGATGGACAGGTTATCCCTGTACTGTGCACAAACTCGATTCCAGGCAGATCATACATCCACTGTGAGACTTGAAGCACTAGACATCATGTTCTAGAGGATCACATAGGAGAATACCTTCGCGAACAGGCAATGGGTTTTAATTAGTATATATTAGTTAGACGAGGGGGGAGGGATGTCTCATGATAACATTTCTATAATGTATACAGTATATCCTGACACCCCTCTAGAATTCCCCCTTACACCCTTTCCCGTTCTTAAAACCATCTCAACAGGTTCCATTGTTGTATGTTTCATCTGCCAATGATTACTTCTGCCGCGACCATATTCATCCTAACTCACCCTTACCCTTGCATTTGCTTCCTACCCTGGGCTCGTGTCCACTTACGGTAGAGCCATCTGCCCAGCAAGTGCCAGGCCCCCGAGTTCAAATCCGAGGGCTGAAGTTTACCGAACAACACTTGGAATTACGTTCAGTTATTTGCTGGGTAATAGCAGTGCAATTCTTTCTTCCTGAGTGACCAAAAAATGAAGCGATTTTTCAGTTTGCTTTAATGATCCTAACTTGTCAGGGTGTTTTTGGAGCGTGTTCAATGGCTCCTAGTCTGGTATTAGGAGCAGGGGCCCGAGGATGCTCTCATGGGCCCAGCCCTGCATGGGGGCTGGAAGTTGGGGGAGGACACTGTGTCACAGTGCCCGCTCCTGGGAGAGGGTGGCTGGTGCATGCGGGTGCAGAGGCAGCTCTTCCAAACAAAGTGTTTTCTGGGGCAGATTCCCCGGGAGGCTGCAGAAGCCCTGGGCTTCTGGGCCTGTGTGGGGCCTTGGAGGTGAGGGGTATGGATCTAAATCTCTACCCTGTGGATCACCACGAAGTCCCCCCTGACTAGTTGTGTGTGTGTTTTTAAATTCTATCCCCTCAGCTGGGTTTATTGTTTTAAATTAAATTAAATTTTTTTGTTATGATTAAGTGATTTCATAAATTTCATAGTATTGTGAGGTAGTGATACTTAGCCAAAGTCACAAACTGTTCTAACCTTCAGGAGGCCAATTGTCTTTATCGTGGTCTCTGAAGCTCGTGGATTCTGTGAGCTTTGACAGTACAGTTGTTTCTTCCACATGGGGTGATGTGTACATTCCTTACCTTTTGCTGAGTGTCCGCTGTTCCCTCTCTCCCTCTCATTCCCTCCCCTCCCCTTCGCTGCTTAGTTCATTTTGGCCCTAGGCTAGTTTTAACCAGGCCAATCCTGCAATCGGATGTCACTAATGTACAAACCAAGATCGCCGCCAGTCAGCCGCAGTGGTGTTTGTTTTTCCTCGAGAGTGTGGAGGAGGAGAGTAAATAGGATTATGCTGATACTGGCAGGATTTAAACTTGGGGAGATAAGACCATTACAAAGTACTTGGACCCCTTCTGTGCTGGGGACAATTCTTTCACTAAAAATGTGCTTTATCTGCTCATCCAATAAGGCTTTACCCTGCCTTCACTTATTCCAACTTCACTTGTTGTTGTTGATGTTTTTATGAAGGGATTTGGATGTAATAAAGCTGAATACCTTTTAGAAATCACTTCTTGGTTATGGGAGAGATGCTTTTCAGAGGATCCAAAACCTTAGTTGAAGATCGCTGTCCTGCAGCACGGTAGCAACATGGTTTCTGAAAACCGGTCGGGGAATAGACTTTCAGTGTTCTCATCATAAACAGTGATGTGCGTTATTATCCATATGCAGATTCGGATTCCACAAAGTATTGTAAGACCTGTTACAAGCCAGACATAATTTTTAATCATCAATTAAAAATAAAGAACGACACTCCTTCCTTAAGACATATTTGTTGTTCAGGTACTGGGACGCGCTTGCTGCCATCTGAGGAAGTCTAATATCCTTTTTATAGACATAAAACTGGTTATAAAGCAATACCTGCCTTGCTCACTCACATATCTGGTGAAAGCAGGGTCAGACTGGAATAGACATCTTTCTGTTTTTTGTTGTTGGTGGTGGTGATGGTAGTTGTGGTGCTTGAACTCAGGGCCTGGGCACTGTCCCTGGTCTTCCTAGTGCTCAAGGCTAGCTCTCTACCACTCGAACCATAGCACCATTTCCATGGTTTTTGTTTGTTTGTTTGGTTTTTGTCCATCATGGGCTTGAACTCTGGGCCTAGATGCTATCCCTCAACTCTTCAGCTCAAGGCAGGCGCTCTACCACTTGAGCCACAGTGCCACTTCTGTTTTTCTGAGTGGTTTATTGGAGATAAGTGTCTCACGGACTTTCCTGCCTGGGCTGGCTTTGAACCATGGTCCTCAGATCTCAGCCTCCTGAGTAGCTAGGATTTCAGGTGTGAACTACTGGCGCCTGGCTAGACATCTCTCTGTACCAAATTCGTTTCTTCTTTTCCTGCGGACCCATCTCTGCCTTCGTTCGTCTTGATTGGTAGGGTCCTGTTCATGCAGGGTGTGGAGGCTTGATGTTGGTAGCCTCATGGCTCTGTAGCGCTCTCTCCTGTGGGTTCCGTGGCTGCCTCTGTCCACCCTACTTCCGCCTGTCCACAGAGTGCGCCAAAGATGCTTCCAGACCGCTTCCCGTGAGATGAAGCGGGAAAATCCCGTGAAGTCAAGCTGAGCAGCTCTTACTGCTCCTAACTGTCATCCATCAAGCGGTTACTTCCTGTGTCGAATGAGCACGATCTCCTCAGAAGGGCAAAGCAGGTCTCGCTCTGCCTGGAGGCGCATCCCGATCTCCTCCACTGCGCCAGCTGCTTCTGCACATGGCTGCCGTGGCTGCCGCGTGACTTGCACGGCCTTTCCAGTGTGGGGCCGGGCCCGGGTCACACTGGCACCTCGGACTGCTGGACCGTGCGTGCTCTGGCTCAGTGGCCGGGGCGGGTCACCAGCGAGGTCCTGTGCAGGCCTGTGCTGACACATGAGCCCTGTGCTGTCACGTCCTCCCTCCAGCCTCGGGAATTCTCTCCCACCAAATCCTCGGGGTGACTGGCCACCCGGGTGGGAATCGGAGCAGCGTCCACAGGCCACGCGGAATCTCCCCAGCCACCACCAGGCTGGGGTGTGTGACGTGCATCCTCAACTCATGCCCGTTCTACCTTACGGTCCTTTTTCCAGAACAGCCCCATCTCTGCTTTGTGAAGGTAGAAGTAGAACACTCCACACTCCGCTTTGCAGGGAAGCTTGAGGCACTCCGGTGATAAAGCCCAGAGCACCGTAGCGGGGGCAGACGCAGGTCAGAGCGAGGCAGACCGCTTCCCTCCCATCTCTTTGATGCAGTAACTCTTCCTTTCCATTTTTGTGACCTTACTGTGCCAGAAGCCCCTCTCCCCTCCCCTCCCCTCCCCTCCCCTCCCCTCCCCTCCCCTCCCCTCCCCTCCCCTCCTCTCCCTCCCCCTCCCCTCCTCTCCTCGAATCTCCTCTCCTCTCTTCTCCTCTCCTCTTTTCTCTCCCCTCCTCTCCTCTCCCCTCCCCTCCCCACCCCTCCCCTCCTCATCCTCCTTCTCCTCCTTCTCTCCCCTCCTCTTCTCCTCTCCCCTCCCCTTCCCTCCCTTCCCCTACTCTCCCCCCCCTCCTCTTCCCTCCCCTCGCTCCTCTCTTTCCCCCTCTTCAGCTATGTGGAAGACACATTATCCAGTACCCACACATCAGAGGTACCGCCGCCCTTCCCCCGCCTCAGGGTGTTGTCTAGATCCTTCCAGGTCTTTCTAGGCAGGTCTCTGCCTGGCACGTGCAGTTGTGCTGCTTGTGTGGGGGGTGTTCTGCGAGCAGTCTCCTGCAGCAGCCTGGTACACAGCGCTGCAGTGCGTCGTGGGCACCTCCCATGTGCAGTGTCTACACCGGCATTGGTCCCTGTGGTGCACCACGGGGTGTTCTGTGAGCAGTCCACGGGGTGCTCTGCGAGCAGTCCACGGGGTGCTCTGCGAGCAGTCCACGGGGTGCTCTGTGAGCAGTCTCCTGCAGCCGCCTGGTTCACAGCGCAGCAGTGTCTATGCCGGCATTGGTCCCTGTGGTGTTCCACGGGGTGTGGACAGGAGGCGTCCTCCCTGCACTCCGCTCGTCCCCCTGGGCTCGCGTGCGGGAGGAGGGCAGTTTCCATGCGGTGGGACTCGGGTGTGCTGTGTGGCTGCCTTGGGTGCAGAACCTGGAAAGCAGCGTTCCACACGGGCCGACCGACGCCGCAGGGCAGCGGGGCCAGCAGAAAGAGAGTGCAAGCCACCGCACCCTGATGGAGCACGTGCAGGAAGACACATTAAAAACAAAAAACAAAATCAAAAACTTGGGGCTGGGAAGGTGGCTCAGTGGTAGAGTGCTTGCCTTGCATGCATGAGGCCCTGGGTTCGATTCCTCATAAACAGAAAAAGCTGCAAGTGGCGCTGTGGCTCAAGTGGTAGAGCGCTCGCCTTGAGCTGAAGAGCTGAGGGACAGCGCCCAGGCTCAGAGTTCAGGCCCCACGGCCAACAAAAAACAAACAAACAAAACTTTGGACACAGGTAAAATTATGTTTAATAACCGTACTTTAATGAAAGTTACTGACTTAGGGCATTTGGGCTTTGGTCATCTCAGCATGTAATCAGCAGCCACTGGTTCTGCTGGCAATGGGCTTGAACTTGCTTGGCAGGTAGTCTGTAGATGAGTCACATCGCAAGCCCTTTTCTGTACTGGTTACTTTGGAGATAGGCCTCACTTCCTGCCCAGCATGCATCTGGATCCACATTAGGAGAATTTAGCTTCCTTTTCTAGCTGGAGTGACAGTGGGTACCATCCCACTCACCTTTTTCTTTTTTTGTCGGTCGTGGGTCTTGAACTCTGGGCCTGGGCGCTGTCCCTCAGCTCTTCAGCTCAAGGTGAGTGCTCTACCACTTGAGCCACAGCGCCACTCCCGGTTTTCTGCTGGTTTATTGGACATAAGAGTCTCACAAACTTCCTTGCCCAGGCTGGCTTGGAAGCACGATCCTCAGACCCCAGCCTCCCAAGTAGTGAGGATTACGGGCGTGGGCCACCGGCACCTGGCTTCACCTTCTTTTGTCTCGGGACTTGGCGCCTTTTCTGCCTGGGCTGGCTTGGGAGATTGCTCCTTCATCTACGAGTCGAAAGGGGGGTGTCCCCAGGCTGACCTCAAACTTTGACCATCTCTACCTTGGCCTCCCAAGAAGCTGGGATCGCCCTTGTGAGCCACCCGTGCCCGGCCAACATTAAATATGGACAAGATGCTTTACAGCGTAGGATCATGGTGCTGTGACTTGCAGTGTGTTATATGGGGTCGGTAAGCATCGGTGGCTGTCCTGGACAGTGCAGCTCTAGCTGGGTCTTAAAGAGGCGACCGTGCAGGGTCCCCAGCCGCAGAGTGATGGCGCGTGGCGTGAGTGGAGCTATGGGTTAAGGCTTGGAAACATGGATGCCACTTGCTCTGGGCTCTCCTTCTCCTTTGGAGAAGGTCCACACCCTGTGGCTAGCCCCCATTTCTTACCATCCCCACACTGCATTAGTGAGGATCCTTATGCTCACTTTTTTTCAGCCCACATACCTTTTCTCCAGAATGGAATCATGTGCACACTTTGATTTGGCATATATTAATTGTACAAGTGGGTTTCATTGTGATACACATGCATATGTAGCACTTTGATTTGTATAGTCTAAGAAATGGTACTTTCTTAGCCCGCCTTCCACCTAACCCCTTCTGAATACTGTTGTATCAGGTTCCAGGGTGCTATTCTCAGTAATTTAACAGTTTATTTTTAAAAGACTATCTGAAATAACATTGCATGCATTTTTCAGTCCTGTTAGAAATACATAAAATATCCATTCTGTCCACACCTTACCAATATTTGATATTCTCTACTTTTCTATTTCTAAGATTTTATTCGGGGTGTGTGTGTGTGCGTGTGTGCATGTGCACGTGCGTGTGTGTCTGTCGGTGTGTGTGCGTGTGTGCGCATGCGTGTGTGCGCATCGCATGTGTGTGTGCGTGTGTGTGCATGTGTGTGTGTGCGTGTGTGTCTGTTGGTGCATGTGCGCATGTGTGCATGTGCACGTGTGTGTGTGTGTGCGTGCGTGTCTGTCGGTGTGTGTGCGTGTGTGCGCATGTGTGTGTGTGTGCATGTGTGTGTGTGTGTGTGTGTGTGTGTGTGTGTGTGTGTATGTGTGTGTGTGTGCGCTGGACAGGGGCTTAAACTCCGGGCCTTCCACTCTTGCATGGCCTTTTCACTCAAAGCTGGTGCTCTATCACTTGAGCAACACTCCACTTCTGGGTTTTTGTTTAATTGGAGAGAAGAGTCTCACACACCTGTCTGCTGAAGCTGCCTCAAACCATGACCCTTGGATCTCAGCCTCCTGAATAGCTAGGATTACAAGCATGAGCGACTGGCACCTGGCCCTGTTACAAGTATTGTACAACGCTTATTCTTCCATCATCATATGTAGCTTAACCTAATTAAAATTTCCTGTGATATTTGTTAAGTTGCATTCTAAAATACAGCATAGAGGCAACGATTTATGTCATTTCTTTCATATTTTTGATTTTCACATTAATGGATTATTATACATACTATTCTGTTGCACATATTTTATACATAGCTTTTTTTTTTTTTAACATATTTCTTTTTTTTCCTTAGGATGAGTTCTAAAAGCGTATTCACCCAGGCACCTTTGTACACAATGGCCTGTAACTTTCTCTACATTCTTGGTATTTGCCAGCAGGTTCTCTTTTTTTCTCCAGAAACTGTATCGATTGTATTCCTGTAAGGATGTCGCGTTTTTATACACAAGACTTGGATATTTGCCAAGTGCCGATGCTCAGTTGCATGTTCTCATGGTGTCCTTCAGGGCTGGCCAAGGACAGGTGACCTGGTTGGGGTTCCAGGGTCGGGGGGTCGGGGGTGGGGATTCAATTGGAACCCAGCTTCAGATAGCAAATTTAGGCCTATTGTTTGTTTTGTGTAATAATTTACCTCTCTCTTTTACATTGTCTGCATGAACACATCCTCTTCCTCAGCCTCATTCCAGCCACAGCTCGTGATCCCAAATTGTTCATTAGTTCAGGTCTGCAGGCAGAGAAAACTAATATCATCACGGACATCATTTCTGTAAGCCTTGGCGTTGGAAATGGCGAATGTCACGCCATGTCTTCGCGTCGCCAGCAGGGGGCGCTGCTGGCTCAGAATCCAGTTCTGGACCAGACAGTGCCCTTTGGAGGAGGTGGATGGGTTTGGGGTGGTTCCTCTGGGGAGAGGAACCGGGAACCGGTGGCCCAGGTGCAGCACTGTTCCCCCCCCGTGAGTCTCACTGGGGCTCTGTTTGTGTTTTTTTTTTTTTCCTGCACAAACAGAATGAGTGAGGAAATCAATAAAATAAGACATCGAATTGTTAATGCGGAAAACACCGCAGATGCCTCTTACAGTTCCTCTTCTCCCAGACAGTACAGTGTGAGCGGGGGGATAGGAATAGGCGCACACTCTCCTTTAGAGCTCAGCAGAGCTGAGCTGTGGAAGCGACAGAGCCGGTCTCTGCACACTCTCGCCTTACGTTTCTGGGGCCCCGTGGATGGACTGTGGAGTTAGCCAAGAGCAGAATGCGTGTCTGTGCGCCCCCGGTGGTAATGTGGGCCTTGCTTGCAGGACCATGGTATAGCTTTCTTGCTACTCTACCTTCCTACTCCTCCACCTGGACTCCTACGCCCATGCCCCACACAGCCTGGATGAACTCTCCAAGGAAGCGACAGCCCCGGTCACATAGCCCTCCCTCCTCAAGGCCTGCTGGCCTTCCACCACCTAGAAGCTAAAAGCCTTTGAGCACCCTGTGTTCCACTCAAGCCCGCCTCCAGTCAGACCACTGCCGCCATCCTCCTCCTGCTGTGCGTCAGACACGCTGACTCGGCCTCCTTCTCTGGTCTCCATAGTGTGCTGGAGGTGGAGCCTAGGGGGAGGTGTTTAGGTCATGGCAGATCTGACCTTAGGAGCAGATGGATGTTGCTATAAGAAAGGACTTGTGGGAGGGGTTGATTCTATTTTACACTGTCGCCATGTAGAGACACACAGTTTCTCCTTCCTGGAAGATGTCTTGGTGGGCGCCATGTTGAAACCAGAGATTCAGTCTGCTGCCCTCACCAGTTCCTATTTCTCGGTCTCCAGAATTTCTGTTCTTTGTAAACAGTCCAGTTCTTGGTTTCTCAGCACAAAATAAACCAGGGCATCTTCCTCTTTGTGTTATCTGTTCATTAACACCTCCAAAGACTTTACCGATTCTTCATTCTGCCTGGAAGATTCTCCACCACTTTACTCTGCCTGATCCAAATTCTGGATCCTTCTTTAAAACCCAAGTTACAGGTTACATCTTCCTCATGCCTTCTCCAAACCTTCAGATAGAGTCCTTTGTACTCATCAGACTATGCCAGGTAAACAGAGCCAATTGGGAACCACAAAAGCATTGTCATGGCTCAATTCAAGTTCAGAGGCCTTGAACCCAGGGGACTGCTGGTGTAACTGTCAGCTCAGGGCCAAAGACTTGAAAAACGAGAGTGAGGAGCATGCACTACTGCAAGCCTTGCAGTCCAAAGCCTAGAGAAACTTCTAAATTAAGACATATTATACATAATATGTTGATAAGATTCAGAGTGATGCTTCTCATGTAGCAAACACTGATCAACTCCAACCTCCCTTTCCTACTATACCTCTTTGTGCTATACTCTCCCTTTCCCAGTCTCTCTACCCTAGTGTGTGTGTGTGTGTGTGTGTGTGTGTGTGTGTGTGTGTGTGTGTGTGTGTGTGTGTGTGTGTGTGTGTGTGTGTGTGTGTGTGTGTGTGATTGGTACAGAATCTGGGTACTATTCCTTAGCTCTTTTGCTCAAAGTTGGCATTAGCCACAGCTCCACTTCTGGTGTTTGGGTGGTTTGAGATAAGACTCATGGACTTTCCTGACTGAGCTGAATTCAAATTGTGACCCTCAGATCTCAGCCTCCTGAGTAGCTAGGATTGTAAGTGTGAGCCACTGGCACTCAGTCATTACTTGTTCTAAAAATATTCAATCTGATTGGAGTGAAATGGTTTTGATTTGCATTTTTCAGGTGGCTAGTGATTGTATTTTTACATATATTTGTTGGCTATTTCTATTTCTTCTTTTGAGGCATGCCAAGCTTATTTCTTGTTAAGTGTTTTGAGTTACTTATATATTCTGGATATTGAGATTCTATCAGATAAAGAGTTGACAAATATTTTATCCATTGCTATAGGTTGTCTCTCTTGGGTTTTTTTGCAGCACTTTTGAGTTTAATGTGCTTTGCTTTTTCTTTATTTGGTTTATTTCTGCTGCGCTCTTCATTGCTTATTTCCTCTACTAATTTTTGGCATGGTGTGTTCTTACTTTTCTAATCTTTCAAGGTGAGCCAGTGGGGTCTTTATTTGAATCCTTCTATTTTCTATTTAGGCATGTATTGCTATAAACTTCCTTCTTAACATTGTTTTTAGTATGTTCCATACATTTTCCTATGTTATGTTTCCATTTTCATTTGTTTCAAGAAATGTCTTGATTTCCCTTTGATTTCTCTAATGACCCATGATTGTTTCAGAAGTGTGTTTTTTTGGATGTATTTATATTTGCTGGTTGTTGACTTCTTTTATTCCATTGTGATAAGAAAAGATGCCTGGTTTGAGTTCAATTTTATTTTCTTTTTAAATTTGTTAATACTTGTTTGTGACTTAATGTGTGGACTAATTTTCATGCATCAATGAAAAGAATATGGATGCTGCAGCTGGTAGATGGGCTGTTCTCTGCATACAGTTTAAGTCTAATTTTTTTTTTTTTTTTTTTTTTTTTTTTTGTCGATCGTGGGGTTTGAACTCTGGGCCTGGGCACTGTCCCTCAGCTCTTCAGCTCAAGGCAAGCACTCTACCACTTGAGCCACAGCACCTCTGGTTGTCTGGTGGTTTACTGGAGATAAGAGTCTCCTGGACTTTCCTGCCCAGGCTGGCTTTGAACCATGATCCTCAGATCTCAGCCTCCTGAGTAGCTAGGATGACAAGCGTGAGCCACCGGCTCACATCACGGTTGATGTTTTGTTGGTTTGCTCTATCCACTAATAAAAGTGGGGTATTGAATTCCACAAGTATTACTTTTATTTTGCAAAATTGAATTCTCTGACATTAGGTGCATATAGACTAACCGTTTTATCTTGTTGAATTATTACATAGTTATCATCATTGCTGCTTCTTTCAGTTTTTGCCATTGCAAACTTCTTATGCACAATATAGCTATTCCTGCTCACTTTCGTATTCTTTGGGCCTGAAATATCATTCTCCATCTTTTCATTCTACTTATGTGTCCTGCTAGAGTAAGTTTCCTATACATAACATTTTTGGAACTTTAAAAAAAAAAAAAAAACCTTTTTAATCAGAGAATTTAGTCCATTTGCATCCAAGGTTATTGTTGGAAGGTAAATCATTTTGTTAACTTTCTTCTTTCCTTCCTCTCTCCATCTTTGAGAGTTGATGGCTCCTGACACCGATCATGTCTGGTTCTTTTCTCTTCTGTGTATCTGCTCCCAAGTGGGGTTTGTAATCTCACATGGTTTCATGCGTAGCGATCTTTCTTTCACTTCTGAATGGAGAACTCAGCTTGACTGTCTCTTGTGGGACTGGGCCGGTTCTCCTGACTCGCAGCTTTCGCTTGGTTTTCAAGGACTTAAAAGGAAGAGCCATGCTGGGAACGTTCCAGAGCTTGAGATGCGTCGCTCTATTCTCTGCTGGCCTGTAGGATTTCTGCAGAAAATGTGATCTTGGTCCAACTGGACTGCTTTAAATGTGACTTGGCCCTTTTCCTCTGAGGATTTGAGAATTCTTTTTCTTTATACTTTTGACAGTTTGAGTATAGAAGCCACTATGACAAAGATCTTTTCTGATCATGTCTATTTGGAGTCCTATCAATTTCTGTACATGAGATCCATACCGTTCCCAAGTTTAGGGAAGTTTTCTGCTATTATTTCCTCTTTCTCTCCCTCTCTCTTCTTTTCTTTCTTGCCCTCTTTTTAAATTCATCTTAAGATGTTTTAAGAATGTGAGCATTTGTTCATTTAGCAGTGCCCCCAAAGTCTTGAATGCTCTCTTCATTATTATTTCTTTTCATTTTCTTGTATGTATTGGGCCGAGGGAGAGTTGTGTGGGTGAGATTTCAAAGCCCCCATCATCCACTTCAAATGGTCTTTCTTCTACCTGATCTCATGTATTATTTAGGCTTTCCGTTCTTTTTTTTAGCCATTGAATTCTTTGTTTCTAAAATTTTTATTTGGTTCATTTCCACATTCTCCGTCTCTTCACGGAATAGGACAACACTGCAGAATATGGACAAGGCATTCATTCATCTGTGTGTGTTTTGATAGTTCTCATTGGGCTGTTTTCTGGCAATTTTATCAGATACTCCATCCATTTTGATGTCTTTGAGAAATCTGGGGTACGTGACCTTGTGTTCTCATTCTTCTCACGCTATACATTGCAATGTTCACGTGTAGTACCCCTGCTAGCTCTCATTATGGAGAGGCACCAAGGGGCTCAGGTGGCTTGGGAACCTCGGCTTTCTTTCCAGCTGGTCACCGTACTTCCGTCTACTTCGAGCTTTCTCGGCTGCAGTGAGCAGCTTCGGGGATGGGATGTACCACAACGCAGCTGGAGAGACTGACTTGCCCCGCAGAGAGAAGCGGGGCCACATGCAGACCAGGCAGCGTGGAGGAGAGCCGCGGGCGGGAGAGCCGCGGGCAGGGCCCTCCCACTCTGCGACCGCTCACAGAGCGAGCCCAGACCCCCTGCCTCACCGTGAGGGCCTTCCTTCGTCATTTCTGATGTCAGCTCTGCTCCTGCGCATGCCTTGCTGAGTTTACTGATTCAGACCCAGAAATAATGCTTTACCAGCTACCTGTGCGTCCTGCCATCTAACCAGCCTGGCGCCTACATTGAGCAGCAAATCACCCCTCTGTGAGTCCACCTACAGGTGATCAAAGATGGTCCTCGTGGTATTCTTTCCGCTTTTGGAGCTGGGCCAGGAAAGGGACCTGATCTCAGCCGTGACTTAATTTTCAAATGGAAGCTTACGTGTGATGTATTGTTAAGACTGAGTAAACCACTGTCATTATTCACAATAGGAGGTTCTTGTGATCCTCGGTATTTTAAATCTCTTGGAGTTCTTAGATAACATTGTTCATCATTTTTTATAACTCTTGAAGTCATGTTTATTGGTGCTTGCTTCTCTTGCTTCTTCAGGGTGGTCAAGTTTGGGCAGAGGGAAGAGCGCATATGGGGTCAGAATTTGGGTCCCTGACAGCACAGAATTCTTAAAAGAGATGGAACTTAAAATGAGGCGAGAATGAAGTCCCCCCTCCCAGCATCAGACAGAAGAAAACAGGAAGATTAAGGAAAGGGAAGGAAGGATCTTTGAGAGAAGTTCTGTCACAATGTAAAGTGGACAGACCTGAGAGAATGGAGTTCAAAAGAAAAAAAAAAAGGGCATTTATTGGACATGTTTTTTCTCCTCCTAAAACGTCCATTTCTTCCTTTAACAGTAGACATTTACATGAGTGCAAGGTAATTACCAAGTCTGTACTAACTCCCCGTGTTCTTTGAGATGGTAATGAGTTCTCAGTGATCATTAGGACTGGAAGAGTGCACAGTCGCTGAAGAGATCGTAGCCCAGAGAGCTGGGGGGCCCTATCCCAGCTCACAGAGCACTGGCTTAATGAGTCTTCAGACTGTGCACTGGTCCCATACTCATACATGGTGGCGCGCACACACACACACACACACACACACACACACACACACACACACACACACACACACACACACACACACACACACACACACACACACACACACACACACACACACACACACACACACACACACACACCCAACATGGGGTCTCACGCATCTACAATTCCACATGGAACGCAATTCCATTTTCCGATTGATGGATGCAGCTCTTGTGTTGAGACGAACCATCTGTCTCCCAAATGGCATTGCAAGTGTTTCAATCACCTCTCCAATAATCGCGCCCCCTTAGCACATTAGTGGGAAATGATGTAAAAAATAATTAAGCCTAACTCTGCACTGCATTAGAAATTGATGATGTCTACGTTCTGTAAATTCTGTAAATCGGGGACCTGCAGAAGAAGATGGTTTTTCTTATCATGCATTGTCACACCGAATTCATCCCCATAGGAATGTTGGCGGGCTTGGAGACAAAAAAGAAAAGCCGTGAGGACTTCCTGGGAGCTCGCTGCTGGGGAAAATGGAGACAGGACTGCTTCTTCTTTGGGGGGTAACAAGGATTTTACGTGAGAGAGCTTCCAGGAAACCACCAGAAAACTGCAAATGGCGCTGTGGCTCAAATGGTAGAGCACTCGCCTTGAGTTGAGGAGCTGAGGGACAGCGCCCAGGCCCAGAGTTCCCACGACCCACCAAAAACAATGTTCTTCTTCTCTGGTATCCATTTCACTCCTCTTTGCCATTGGACATGGCTTAATTAACCTAACCAAACTCATTTCTTCTTGCACTGGGCCATAAAATGACAAATGAGTGCTCTAACATGGCTTCCACACCTTCCCATGCGGCCCTCCAGTGTCCCTTAGCCCCTGAACATGGCTTCTGTGCACTGTCATTCCAATATTGAGTGAGATCCCACTCTCCCTCCCAGGACCACGCTAACATACTCTTCCCGAAGAACAAATACATAGGGACATCTCCGTGACTCTCCTCAAGATGATCGGACATTTGTCTCACTGAAACCAGGACTGGTACTGTCCCCCTGTGTGTGTGTGAGGGAGGGGGGTGGAGTGTGGAGGAGACCCAGGTTAGGAGACAGGAAAGACACGAAGTACCAGAGCTAGCTAGGTGATGTGCGGAGCGGAGCCGAGCACACCCCGCGGGCCAGGTAGAATGTGGAAATGAGCTTGAGTGCACAGAGCAGGCTAAGCTGGAGGGAAGGGCCAGACGGAGTGGAGATAGAAAAACCGAGCTCTCAGGATGTTTCTGAGTGTGTGAAATCTAAACCATGATCCAGAAAAGAGACAGCCAGACTCTATGGTCCACACGAAAGGAAAAAGCCAATCACCAGAATTCCTCCAAACGCTAGAAAAGTCCGTCCCCAGCCCCACACCAGAGTAGAAGCAACACCCGGCTTCCAGCTCCTCTGTCTGTATCCAGCTGCCCTGCTGTGTCTTCACCAGCATCCTAACACATCTTGGCTTCTACTAAAAAGCATGTTTTAAAAATGTTTAATTATTAGAGGAATGGATCAAGGATTTAAAATGTGAGTTACAATAAATGCAACAAAAGAAGTAGACAGGCTCCTTGACAATTAGAAGATTTTCTGAAGAAAACCCCACCATTTCTGATATTAATTTTTTAAAAAAAAACAAGAACATTATAGAAGAAAGTTTAGCCCAGTTATTTTTTTTAATTGCAAGATATTGGAGGGTGGAGAATCTTACTTACGTTCTTACATAGAATCAATGAAAATGGGCTGGGAAGGTGGCTCAGTGGTAGAGCGCTTGCCTAGCATGCATGAAGCCCTGGATTCCATTCCTCATTACCACATACACAGAAAAAGCCACAAGTGGTGTTATGGCTCCAGCAGTAGAGTGCTAGCCTTGAGCAAAAGAAGCTCAGGGACAGCGCCCAGGCCCTGACAGAGTTCAAGCCCCAGGACTGTCAAAAAAATAAAAAATAATAGAATCAATGAAAATGATTTTTAGGTTTTTATATCCATACCTAGCTACAAACCTCAAATAATGTATTTTAGTTATAGTAAAAGAAAATTCTATATTATCCTTGCCAGTGACTCACATGTAATTCACAAAAAAACATGTATGTGTTCAAATCTAAATTTTCCCTCGTGATTCTAACTTACAAAGAATAAGAGAATAATGTTGTTTTTTTGTTGTTGGTTTTTTTGGGGTCTGGTCATGGGGCCTGAACTCTGGGCCTAGGTGCTGTCCCTCAGCTCTTCAGCTCAAGGCTAGTGCTCTACCACTTGAGCCACAGCGCCACTTCCGGCTTTTTTCTTTTTGCTTATGTGGTGCTGAGGAATCGAACCCAGGGCCTCATGCATGCAAGGCAAGCGCTCTACCACTGAGCCACCTTCCCAGCCCCAAGAGAATAATGTTTTTGAGGAATTAGCAATGCTTTATGGTAACTCATCAATAAAATACTTGTAAGTTATAAGAAAATGCTTTCCAGTACATGTATGTTGAACAAATGTGCCATTTACATATCTGTGTTTAAAAAAGACTTGAAATAGCTTCAATTGGAAAAAGAAAAGGTCTGTAAGAGTTAGGCCAGCAACGGAAAACACTGGAATACCTTCTGCCTTTTAAACTTTGACCTCTACAATTCATGATTTATTGTACCAATAATGCTTTATTACTTAAGGCCTTCTTTTGGTCAGATGTTAGAAAGTCCCAACATATTAGAAATATCCAAGTGACAGATATTAGGGAGATTCTAAGAATATGAGAAAATACTTTGGTTAGAAAGTTAGGGATGAAGAAAACATGATGAGAGTTTGTGTACAAATATTATTTACGGTAGAAAAAATAGAAAGTAGATTGGAAGAAAAGCCAGTGAATGCTAGCTGTAGGTGCGTCTACATAGAAGGGCCGAGACCGAGCTTCGTATTTCCACGTGGTTTCAAAGCTCTCTAGGAAAATCTTGACGATAAGGATGGAGAACGAATGGATTGGGAAGTTAGAACTCAAAAGAACTGTATAGACTTTCTAATACTGTGATTTATGTAAAGAACTCACTTGAAGAGCTCCTCAAGCCCTATTTTAGTGCTTCCAAATAGCAGCTTCCATTTACTGTACATTCACTCAGCGCTAGTCACTGTGATAGTTCATTGATCTATATTCTAAGCGTAAGAAGAACCACACATAGCTTCTCCAAAAGCTTAGAGACTGCATCCCTCATCTTCTAATAACTAGCCTTAATATTTCCCTTAATTTGCAAGAGCAGAGCATTTTCACAGGGTGGAGTGGTGGAGAGCCTGAGTTTTTTTTCAAGTCAGTCCTACTCTATGCCCAGGAGAATAGATTGAATCTTTTTCTCAGCATCCTTGCAATGCAGAATGCTGAGAGTTGGGCAGGATTGGCTTTCAGACGTGACTTAAATACGTAAAAGCCGAAGGGTGTTGGGCAAGTCCGTGAACCTTTCTTCATCTCTCTAATCTCATAGAAATGCTACAAGGATTTCGTTAGATGACGCATTGGCCGGGCACACAGGGGCCGGGATTTTAACTATCGACTCGCCCCGCCCCTTCCCCCTGCCCTCCGTTTCTGAGCCACCCTGACCTCATCCAGCCTTATTTTCTTTCCCTGTCCCGTGTCAATGGCAGTCTCTGCAGAGACTTCACCGAGGCTGGCTAAGCCACAGAGCGTGTAGGAATACCTCCCGTGCCGCCCCACGGAGTCACATACGACCCTGCCTCACGGATAGGAAGCAGCGTGCAGGAGCGAGAGCTTTGGTCTCCCTGGGACAGGCCCCAGGGGACAAGCCGAGGAAGAGTGTGGTCCCAAGCCATAGCTGCCCCCATATTTCAATCCCCCTCCTCGTATCTTCTCTCTGCCTGGTAAAGGACATTGTAATCCTAGCAAGGCTCTGCCCAGCCTGGCTTCCCTTCTGGAATATTCTCTGATCCCATTGGTGGCTCTCCACATTCTGAAAACACCCTTTGGACCCCAGAGACAATGTCAAGCGGTCCCAGAAGTGGGCTCTCCCTGCCCCAGCCTCCTCCACCCCTGCCTCCCCCCAGCACCGGGCACCCTCGACCCCCTCTTACTCAGCTGTCAGGATAAAGACTGGAGTTGGACCAGACGAACCAGAACCTTGGCTCTTCCTCTCATTAGTGGTATGATCTGGAGAAAGGGAATGAAGTTTTATAAAGAGGACTTAAAGATTGGCATGCCAAAAAAAAGTGTATATCTCCCAGGAGTGTTATCAAGGTTCAAATAATCCACAGTGTTGTGCATGTAATTGTTTATATATGTATTGGTCCTGGAGATTGAACCTAGGACCTTGTAGATGGTAGGCAAGCACTCTGCCACTTGAGCCATACCCCCTTGTTAAGTATTTAACAAATACTTTTAAAGTTACATAAAATTTTCACTGAAAGTTTCTATAAGGCAAGCGTCCATCCATCCATCCATCCCATCCATCTATCTACCCCATCCATCCATCTACCATCTATCCACCCAACTACCATCCATCCACCCAACTACCATCCATCCATTCATCTACCCCACCCATCCACATCCATCTAGCTATCTATCCACCCATCCATCCATTCACCCCATCCATCCATCCATCTACCATCCATCCATCCATCTGTCCATACTTCCATCCATTCTTCTATCCATCATTCTACTTTTCCACCCATAACATGTTTGGGGCTCAGATATAAGTCAAACCCAATTCTTTGCCCTCAGTAAGTTGGCAGTTGTACTTGAGAGGCAGAAATGCTAGCGAGTTTGTCATGACATAATCCATCTGAAAAATGTGGGGCCTCCCAAGCGGGAACCTGCTGGCGGTCTCTGGCAAGGTGGCAGCTGAGCTGGAAGGACATTCCTCCTGGCCTTCAGGGTGACGCCTCCTGGTGGTGCGTGGCAGCTCCTTGCAGCCTCTGGGTTCCAGAGAAAGATCTGGAAGCTCCAGCTCCACTGGAGGCCAGGAGCACCAGTGCTGTGTCCTGATTTCAGCACAGGAGAAACGAGACAACTCCTTAGGGAAGCCCAGGGAAGCTCCTAGGAACTGTCCCAAGATCTCAGTCCACCCAGACCATTGGTTCTGGGAGGAGGCTCTGGTCCAGGTCTGGATATAATCCTATAATCGGAGAGCAAAAGTTGCTCCTTTGTGTTCTCTACCCCAAAGGTCTAGCTAAACCATTGTGCACAAGGGGTGAGGTAGGCCTCTGGCAGAGTTTCAGAGAAGCCAGTTCTACAGCTGTCTTTTCTCAACATAAAAGCCTCTGACTCATCATCCAGCACTCCAAGAGCACACAGATACAGAAATAGTGTCCAACTTGCTCAGGATCACAGCAGCCTGTGAGCACAGGCTTCATCGGGGCTGTGATTCCCATGTAAGCCAGCTGGCCTCTGCGCAGTGCCAGCAGACCCGACACTGCCAGGACAGCCTACGGGCAGCAGGGCCGCGGGGAACATGTGGGCAGCGCCGCACAGGCCTCACGACCACAACCCAAAGGCCACTTCCACTTGCTTCTGGGCCTTGCCAGTTGGCACTTCTGTCTTCCCGGCAGGTCACAGCTGTGCCTGCACCGCCGCGGGGTTTCCAGGGCCCCACAGCCGACCGCAAGTCCTGTTCCACTGTCACTTAGAAGGTTCCCTCTTCACTAAGATGTGCGCGTGCGTCTGACTCCTTCCGTCCTAGGTGGGCTGGCGCGACTCCAGGCAAAGCCCGGCATCGAGTGGTAGTGGCGGAAGAGCGAGAACCCAATGAGAATATAATAATGAAGTTGGAATTCCAGTGGGAGTTGGAGCTGGAAGGGCACCGGATGGCCAGCCACCAGCAAAGGCTCAGGGAAGCGGCAGCCTCTGCAGCCCGTCCCCTTGGGCTGGGCTGAGACCTTCAGCTTCCAGGCTGGAGCAGACAATACCGTTCCCGCTTCTCACTGGCTTTTCCTGTGGAACCCCATGACTCCTGAGTCCCGTGGCCACCCAGCCCTGCTGTTTTCTCCTTTCCGTCATATGTGTTCTTACGTTATGGCCATCTTTTGTTTGTTTTTGGTTGATCGTGGGGCTTGAGCTCTGGGTCTGGGCGCTGCCCCTCAGCTCTTCAGCCCAAGGCTAGTGTTCTACCACTTGAGCCACAGCACCACTTCTGGCTTTCTGAGTGGTTTATTGGAGATAAGAGTCGGGGCTGGCTTTGAACTGTGATCCTCAGATCTCAGCCTCCTGAGTGGCTAGGATGACAGGCGTGAGCCACTGGCACCCGGCAGGGCCATCTTTTGTACCCATGGAATAAATGCATCATTCTGTGCTGTTTCCTCTCTATAGGCACAACTGGTAACAACCTAGGGTGAAGTAATTAGGATGGGATCCATGGTAAGCAGATACTACCTTTTAAAAATATAATCTAATCTAGCATAAGTTCATAAGACAGCTATGTTTACATCATTGATGTTGTTGCAAATTTATATGCAGATACTCCACCACTTACAAGGTCTTTTGAGAAATCCATCATCAATCAAAAATGTTATGATAGTTGGGCTCCAGTGGCTCACGCCTGTCATCCCAGCTACTCAGGAGGCTGAGGTCTGAGAATCCAGTTCAAAGCCAGCCCGGGCAGGAAAAGTCTATGAGACTTATCTCCAATGAACCACCAGAAAACCGGAAGTGGCGCTGTGGCTCAAGTGGTAGAGCGCTGGCCTTGAGCTGAAGAGCTGAGAGACAGCGCCCAGGCCCAGAGTTCAAGCCCCACGACTGACAAAAAAAAAATGTTATTGTAAATCTGTCTGTATCTTCAAGTAGCTGTACAAAGGTGTTTCAGTCCAAAATGTCATCCTGATGAAAATGTGCATCTTGATGAAAATACATCTCATTGGCAGAACATTGCGGCTGAGCAGCGCTGTTTGCTGTACGATGCTGGTGATTTATTCTGCTGATGCTGTGGCTGCCTGGGCAGGCACTTCACCTTTGTATCCATCTGCGCCTGCCATGTTAGAAAGGAAAAGACATGCTTTATCTGTTTGTTTCAAATAATAAGCTCATCATTTTATGGAAAAGAATAGGTATCTTTTCCAAAGTGGGGGGAAAAAAAACTATGGTAAGAAAACTGGCCTTGCTTTACATGTTTGCAAAATTCCTCCATGTCTGGTTTAATAGAAGGCGGTTGGATTCCCATGTTACTTTTATATTCAGCCTGTTTGGACATCATGGGTCAGAGAGATTCTGGAAAACTCGGCTGTACGCTTGTGAGACAGTGAGAACGTAAAAGGTAAATCTCAGCATTACCATAAACTAGCGAAATAATTTGACCTCCTGGTTCCTTGCAAGGGTCCCAGGGACCCTGCTTTAAGAACCAGTGCCTCCATCGTCTCTCCTTACGAGGCCCTGGTCACTGGGTGAGGCGTTTCCAGTTACTCACACACGCAGAGCTTTTGGATTCTGTCTTCAGAATTTATGAATCCTATTCCAACATCTTCTGGAGTCTCCTTTGATAGTGCATGATTCAGAGATCACGGGTAGAATTTATACACAGGCCTTGGGGGTTCTCCTTCTATGGTTTGGGCCTTTCTGAGATTCTTCCTTACTTCCTAGAAGCTGTGGTTTTGCCCAAATTCAGTCCTCTAGATTTTCAGACCAATAAAATTGTAGAGTTTCTGCAGTTTACACTTCAGGCTGCCCTGTAGAACTACGCGTTTCAGACTGCCTTGATCCCCACAAAGCCCGTATTCCCTGGTTCCATCGTCTCCCTTCCCGACTCTGCCCGCGTGGGTCAGTCCAGTCTCTGGGGCCTCGTTAATTCTTGGGTTTTTGTCTAGCCTGGTTGTCATCAGCATGTTGACAGCAACTGTCAGCTGCTGCTTGGGTGATTAGGAGCTGGGAGCGGCTCAAGCAGAGGGCCCTTGGGAACAGATATCCTCACGTCCTCCCTCCGCCTCCTGTTGGTCTTACCAAGTGGGAAAGCCACGCATGTGGAGGCCAGGACTTCTGGGCAGAGCCACGGTGAGCTGGCCAGGGGGCACGTCTCCTTTGAGCTCCTTCCTTTACGGTGGCACAGGGAAACAGACCCAGGTCAGACCCCGTTCAAACCAGTTCAGCAGGCAAGCTTCTCTCTGAGGTGTCGTCTTGCCTCCTATCTGCAGATAGCCCTGCATTTCTGCCTCTGATGAGGTCTGGGCCAGCTCTGCGTTAGCTATTGGGACCTGAAACCGCCATCTTTTGTTACCCTCTCTCTCTCTCTCTCTCTCTCTCTCTCTCTCTCTCTCTCTCTCTCTCTCTCTCTGGCTGCATGTGTCTTGGGTTGCATTAGATCAACTTTGGTCGACAGCTACTGGGCCTGACCAATATAAGGAAAAGGCCTTTGCCAGCGTACTAGAGTTTTCTTCCTGCTTTGAGACACAAATCACATTTAATACTACATTGCTACATATGCCATCACTTATTTTTGCCACGTGCCAGCCTTGGATACAATCAGAACTTGGCGGGCTGTGCCTTCTCTCAGGCCACAGGATCTGAGTGGCTGAGCCAGAGGCCAGTCATCTTCCCAGGCAATTCAGATCGAGGCACCCGGGACCTGAAGCCCACCCTAGCCGTGTATCTCCCTGGGCCCCGCCAGGGAGCAGGCGTAGCTCAGTTGTGATGCTTGTGTGTGCACGCTGTGTTTTTCTCAGTTCTCCCCTGGATCAGCTCCTTCCGTTCCTCCTGACACAAAGAAAAGAGAAGAGCGCCTAGTTGATTCCAAGGAAGGCCACCTAGTACATAATGGATGGGCATTTTGGTTTTCTCTTACGTCACCTGCCATACGATCTTGAGCTAGCTCATCCATCTGTATGCCTCGTGGTATTCACCTCTGCAGGAGGATGGTGATAAGACGTATTGTGCAGAATGCCGGGAGACCGCTGTGACAGGTGGAAAGCTCCAAGGACACAGCCCGCCGTGCGGGGCCTCTGTCACTGGCGTTCAACAGACCTTTCCTCCTGCGGCCTTCAGCATAGCCTCGCTCTCGACGGGCAAGGACTTCTTCCTTTCTCTCAGCAAGCAGTTGTGCACATCTTTCTTCCTCATTCAACCTTGAGTCAGCTTCAAAAATGAGGTTGGCATTTCCACAGCAATCCCCACTTCTCTGGGAGTGGGGGGGGGGGGGCCTGAGTTATATACAGATTTGTCCCAGAATGCTCTGGGGCCTTGGGGGGGGGGTGCTTTTACATACAGATTTGTCCCAGAATGGCATGGGGGGGGGGGGGCCTGGTTGCATACCTCTTTGTCCCAGAATGCTCTGGGAGGGTATGGCTGGGGGGAGGCCCTGGTTATATATAGATTTGGCCCAGAAGCAAGCATCTCTCTGGTGGTTAACTTGAGGGCTATAACAATCCCATGACCTCAGCCCTGTGCGTAGGTCTCCCTGTAGGAGCCTGGATGAGGGTGCTGTATGTAGGCAAAGGCAGGGCCTGGTTGGGCATTCACTGCAGCCTGGTCTGGGTGTGTCACACATCAGACCCCTCTCCTCCCAGTACAGGGCCGTTTACTGCACGGACTCTCCCCTTGCACAAGGGAAGGTCCCTAGGTAGCTCTGAACGGACTGTCTGGCAGCGGACTCTGAGGCTGAGCTGTTTACCTGCCTTTGCCTCTGTCACATCTTGGCTAACACTGTCTGAGAGCCATTATTTGTCTTGTCAACACAGGCCAGGAAGAGAACACAAAAGCTGTGCTCTGCCAACCCCATCTTTTCTGCATCTTGTCCTCTGCTTTCTGTCCAGAATCTCAGGGAGTGTCTGGTACCTACCCGCAGGGCAACATGAGCAAAAGCCTTCTCTCTCCAGGCCTTGAAATACTCAGATGGATTCCAGATTCCAGGCCTACAAAGGCTCTCGTGCAGAGCGCTCACATTTCTCCAGGGCGCAGTGAGGAATCAGAGAAGCGGGAAGGAGACCCTGAGCATCCGTTTACCACAGCTGACATCTGCCCGGAACTGCAGATGGGGCACTGGGCTTGGCCCAGGGGAGAAGAGCTGTGGGTCCCGCAGCTCTGCAACCAAAGCACTGAGCACTTCTATGAGAACTCTCAGCATGCAGCATGGAGTCGGAGGCCGTGGGGGACTGGGTCCCGTGCATGGCCCTTGTGGCTTCTTCCCACCATTGCAGATCCCAGACTCTGGGCTGTAGCCAGGCTGGGCCCTTGTACCATTCTCAGCTTAGACTTATAGGGGGTGAAATGATGGTAAGACACCTGGAAGGATGGAAATCGTGTGCTGTCAATCATCCTGGGAAAAATGATTGGCAGGTGGACCTGAGACTAGGGTAAGACAAACGTTTCTCCCTTTCTTTGGATCTGTGTATCTCCAGGTCCGAAAAAGGGAGATATCTTGATTTAGAACCAACGTGAAGTACTTTACTTTGTCACAAAGAAGCTGCTGGGTTCTGAGTAAAAGATATATCAGGATGAGACTCCCCAAAGCCCGGCCGTGCCCATTCAGCCGCTCGTGTTCTTTCTCTCCATTATACTTCCTTCTCATCGTTCTTGACACTCGGGTCGACGTTCCGATGTACAGCCAGGTCCCTGCCCTCTGCACCGCAGGCGTGATGGGAGGGTAAGGCCTCTTCGTGGGGAAGTAGGCAAGGCTGGAGCAGACGTTTCTCTCAGGCCAGGTGGCAGTATCAACTTAGGGGACAGGTGGAAGGGAACCGGAATGTGCATCACCCAGATTTGAGTCACACCATTAGAAAGCCAGCCTGCTCAGGGCTGGGAAGGTGGCCCAGTGGTAGATCGCTGGCCTCGCATGCATGAGGCCCTGGGTTCGATTCCTCAGCACCACATAAGCAGAAAAAGCCGAACGTGGCACTGTGGCTCAAGTGGTAGAGCGCTGGCCTTGAGTACAGAGAGGCTCAGGGACAGGGCCCAGGCCCCGAGTTCAAGCCCCAGAACTGGGTAAGAAGTCATCCTGGTGAATGCTGTGCGCTGGGTTAGCACCCCACTGTCGTGATGTGCAGTGCGGTATCGCTAAGGGGCGATGGGTGAGGGAGCATGGCCGTGTGGACGAGACGGCTTAGGAAGCCGGCAGCTTTGGCTTGAGTCCGCTGGCAGCCACATGCTGGCTGTGCGATCACGGCTAAGCCTCGGTTTCCTTATCTACAAAAGGGAGATGCTGACAGTCCAGTGTGAGGGCGTTGTATGATTCACGTGAAAAGCACTATAAACGACTCCTTCATCCTTCCATCCAGAATTCAGATGCGGGTGCTGATCCCACTATTGGAAGTAGGTGAGGAAAATCAGGCGCAAGCTCTGCCCCGCCCGCCCCGTCTGTCAAATGTGCATTCCGGTGGTGCTCAGCAGTTTCATTTCCCTCAGATGGCATCAGGGAAAGGAATCAAAGTGTGACTGAGGAAATGAGAAAGCAGAAAGGAAGAGAAGGAAAGGCCGCGGGGGCAGACCAGCAGCACAAGCAAAGCAGCGTGGCAGAACACACGCAAACGGGTCTGGGTGCAGGGCCGGCTGCCTGCGCCCCCCCGGTGACCGTGGGACAAACTGGTCCCGTCAGCGTGACTTTGTAGCTTGGAAACAAATCCGTGTCTGGACTCAGCACAGGTGGCTGCAGGGCCAGGTCTGCTGTCGAGTGACCTTCTGGGAACACAGCCGGGGAGCCGGGCAGTGTGGGGACCTCTATGACCCAAGGACCCTGCCTCCCTTTCCAGGCTTTCCCCCAAGTGTTACCTCCTATGTGCGCCCGGGCTGAGCCGGGGGAAGCGATTAAAGCAGGCACAGACATCAGCACTGCCATCTTCACACTGGAACCTATGACAGAGGACATGTGGGGGGCAGCGATGCCCTTCCCGAGGCTGCCAGCTCACACAGGTTCCGTAGTAAGCCACTTCCTAATCCATCAGAGCGAGAGGCTCCCACCGCCGTAGGAAAGTGCAGGGCATTCCTCCCCTCCCCTCAGCCTCCCCCCCCCCCCCCCCCCGCCCCGCCAAGCAGGCCAGCCAGGACAGGAGGGCTGTGCAGAACTCATCTGCAGAGAAACCTCCATTTGCTTCTGGTTTCATCAGCGCTCCCAAGTATCCCGAACCGGTCACCACCCGTGGTCAGCGAGAGATCCTGACACCTGCTGGATCACAACACGCCCCTGAGAAACAAAAGAGGTAGCCACAAGTTAGCACCAGCACCGTTGCGTTCTGGAAGCCAGTACCAGCCCAGGGTACTGCAGAGCCAGCATCACAAGCTAAGTACCGTGGCATGTCCGGAATGCTGATTTAGAGATGGCGAACGTTAATTATGGGAATCATAAGCACTAGTTGCCGTGCTTGTTGGAGTCAGGTCCTGTTCTTAAGCAGTCTACACGTAGTGTGCTAATCCTTCACGAAACCTCTGCAAGAGAGCTTGAGGTATTAATTCTATTTTGCAGGTGAGAAAAACTGAGCTCTTGAGAGTGTAGGTAAGTCAGATAGCAAATTCGCAGCTTATATAATATTCCATAGCATGAGGACGATGCTGGCAGCAGGAAGGTGCTACATGCCCCTCCCTAGGTTGAAGTGTGTAGAAGATCTAGAGAGAAAGCAGATGGTGGAGGAAGTCAGGCGGGCATGCAAGGAAGATCTGGAGAGCTGGCTGTGGGGAAAGGCGGCTTCTTACAGAGGCCTGATCATCCTTGCTCACAAAAGGCACAGTGTAGCTCGGTGGCTCAGCGCTTGCCTGGCATGCATGAGGCTCTGGGTTCAAACAAAACCAAACCCAAGAAACTTCTTACCTTCTTACTCATGCGGAAATATCCAAAGGCACGAGCACTACAGTCTGAGTAAAGTACTCAGTGGAGAAGGGAGTACAAGGTTTCTATCATGGATTGAGTTAAATATCAGTAAGATGACATTCGAGGCCCTCATGAGATGCTGGACATAGGGAGAGACTCCAGGCAGCCCTGGCTGAGTCCCAGAGGGAGGAGAGGGTCTTTGTAGTCCCAGCCTAAGGAGATCAGACCAAGAGGTGAATCTGTTCTTCCTGTGGACAGCAGAAAGTTGCCCAGCCTCAGATGAACAGCTTTTCCCGAGAGGGTAGAGCCCTGGCACAGTCCCTTCTGAGAGCTAGGGGGCTGTGAGTGCCCGCAGGAGGACAGGCCGGCTGGATGACACTGTTCCTAGACAAAGAGAACTGGCTGAGACATCAATCACTATCTCCAGCTTCATCCCAAGGCTTCAGTGAACCCCAAGTCAAAGCCCCAGCGCTGCATCCGGTGGAGCTTATCAAGTTGATGATAAAGTTTATAAAGCAGAGAAAAGCAAAAGAAAAAAAATGTTGAAAGAAGACAGTGAGGCTGCACCTAGCCCAAGACTAAGATTCTATGAGGTCGGCGTAATGCAGACAGGGGGTGATGGTGGCAAGGTTCATCAGGAGGCTGTTAGGATGAATCGGGATGCATACATAACCCCAGGACACACAGACTAGCCCAGGGAACAGACGGATTCCCCACAGGTAGAAAAACCAGACTTCTTTCCCCTCAGTTTAAGAGTCTGTTTCTTCTCAACACTATTGATTGAGAACGTTTCCCACATCCCAGCCCTCTGACAGCCCACAAATACTATTTAAGGCAGTGACACTAGGTTCAAATAAGTGGTAATACTTTTGATAACCTTGGAATGAATGAATTCAACCAAAAATCATATTTTGTGGGGTGCAGAATGTTAGAAGTTAACCAGAACTGTTCACATTTATCTAAAATAAATTTAAACCACTATAAAGAAAGCTAAGAAAGATCACTTGGGCGCTGGTGGCTTATGTCTGTCCTCCCAGCTACACAGGAGGCTGCGATCTCATGCTCACATCTGCGCAGAAGAGTCTATAACATGCTTATCTCCAACTAACCACTAAAAAGCCAAAAGTGGAGATGTGGCTCAAGTAGTAGAGCACCAGCCTTGAGAACTTGAGGCCCTGAGATGAAGCCCTAGTTTTCACACACACACACACACACACACACACACACACACACACACACACACACACACACACACACACACGAACTGTTCTTTCAAGTTGCTGAGTACTTGAAACTTTTCATAATAAAATTTTAAGAAAAAAAACATGCAACAAACTAAGAGAAATATTCATGGTGCAAAATATAGGCAGGATTAATATTTAGAATATACAAAAAAGCTCCTATAAATGCCAAGAAATGAAAAAATAGAGATAGCCAATTAGTATAAAACAAATGCCAACAGACGATAAACATATAAAAAGTTGCTCAATTTAATGAGTAATCAGAGAAATGAAAATTAAATCAGCAATTAGCTCCCATTTCTTAGCCAGTAGATGGGAAATAATTAAACATATTGATCACAATCTTAAGGCAACAGAAATTCTCATATACTCTTGTTTTTTTACCTAGTGTATTCTTTGAAAGGATTACTTGGATCTATTATTTGTACTTATCACTTGTGCCACACCTCCAGTCTGGCATTTTGCTTAAGAATTAGATATGGAGTCTTGAAGACTTTTCTGCCTTGGTTAACATTAAATCTGTAACTCCTAATCCTATGGCTGACATTTTAATGTACATGACCTTGAATCCAGGACTTCTGTGACTCAGATTTTCTTTGTCTCATTTTCTTCAAGATTAACACAAAATACTTGGGGGGGGGGGAATGCCAAACATACGTCCAGTTTCTGGAGGGGGTCTTGACTGGCATAAGTAAATCAATGCCCCTGCATCTCCTTGTTGCCATCTTTCTGGAACAGTTGGTTTGGAAAAGGACCAAGTTAGCCTAAGCAGGCCAGTACACTTGAATTCTGGGTCTATAGTTTTCAGCCTTCGTGCGAGTAATGGCTAGAAATGACCACTCATCCCCAAGAGCTACTGGAAAATACTCCTGGTCTGTGATCCTGGAGCTTACTGGGGTAAGGAACCAACCCCAAGCAAGCTGGTGACCGGCCCGCAAGCCCTGCCTGGCTGTGTGACTTGATAAAAGGTCTTACATCCTTGGCAAAGGAGACCAAGAACCAAAAGAAAGCTTCCCTCCCATGCTCCCTGACCCCCCTGCCTCCCTTCACCTAGAGAATTAAGTCCTGGATAAGTTACAGTCATTTTTCTCTACTGTATGATCTTACAGTACTAATGTCCATCCAGACTCTCTCTTCCATACTGCAGGGGGAAGGGACTGTGTGTTTTGCAGGAGTGTGTCCTTGAGCTCTACCACTATGCTTTGAATACAGTGTAACATTATTTGTTGACTGAATAAGTCCTTTTTGAAAGAATGTATCAACATTGATAATTAACTACATCTACCCATTCCAGTGTGTGTGTGTGTGTGTGTGTGTGTGTGTGTGTGTGTGTGTGTGTGTGTGTGTGTGTGTGTGTGTGTGTGTGTGTGTGTGTGTGTGTGTGTGTGTGTGTGTGTGTGTTCCCAACTGGAAGGGGGAGATCTTTAGAAATCATTTATCAAGGTAAGCCTGGCTTACAGTTTTTATTTGAAAGGGGAAATGACAAAATAGCAAAGGTAATATGGACTTTGGGTTGTATAAACTCAACAACAGGAGCGATGCAGCTCTTCTGGAAACGCAGATAATGGACTGTGATCCCACATCCCAGAGAGGCAGTGAACCCGAGAGGTTATCCACTCTAGTGAAACTGTGTGTGTTATATCAGGCAAGTCTGCAGTAGATAAGCCACCACCATGGGTGAACTCGCCGAGGGGGACAGAGGTGTGCTGAGTGACCCCGCCTGGCGGGGACAATGGGCTTGTGGAGGAAGCCAAGAAAATGAACCTTCCTGTCCTCGTCTTATCTCGTCAGGCTACAACTACTTCCAGAAGACTCTGTGGTCGTGGCGAGAGCGTGGTGACGTCGCCGCGTCTCCATCCCTGCTGGAGTCGGCTTTCCCTGGGTCCGTGGAGAACGGCTTTCCCCTCGCTCTGCTCCTGATCTTGATGGTAGGTACAGCGTGGCCATCTTGTTTTCCCCACATGGAAAGAAGGAGGTGGTTCCTTTATCTGAGAATCGTAGTGGCTGTAGGACAGAGAGACACGACGGCCGTTCGCTTTGCCCTGGACCAGTCTGTGCATTTGACTCTGGGAAGCGAAGGCCGGGGATCGAGGCACAGCTGGGCATCGGTGGCGCACGCTCATCATCCTGGCTACCCAGGAGGCTCTGGGTTCAAGGCCAGTCCAGGCAGAAAGCCTGCAAGACGCTGACCTCCAATCCATCAGCGAAATGCCAGATTGGAGGTGTGGCGTAAGCGGTGGAGTGTCAGCCAACCTCCAGTGAACGCCCGCGGTCCTGGTGTGGGAGGGTCTGTCCTCCAATGAACGCCCGCGGTCCTGGTGTGGGAGGGTCTCTCCTCCAATGAACGCCCGCGGTCCTGGTGTGGGGAGGGTCTCTCCTCCAATGAACGCCCGCGGTCCTGGTGTGGGAGGGTCTCTCCTCCAATGAACGCCCGCGGTCCTGGTGTGGGAGGGTCTCTCCTCCAATGAACGCCCGCGGTCCTGGTGTGGGAAGGTCTGTCCTCCAATGAACGCCCGCGGTCCTGGTGTGGGAGGCCTCTCCTCCAATGAACGCCCGCGGTCCTGGTGTGGGAGGGTCTGTCCTCCAATGAACGCCCGCGGTCCTGGTGTGGGAGGGTCTGTCCTCCAATGAACGCCCGCGGTCCTGGTGTGGGAGGGTCTCTCCCCCAATGAACGCCCGCGGTTCTGGTGCGGGAGGGTCTGTCCTCCAATGAACGCCCGCGGTCCTGGTGTGGGCGGGTCTCCAATGAACGCCCGCGGTCCTGGTGTGGGAGGGTCTGTCCTCCAATGAACGCCCGCGGTCCTGGTGTGGGAGGCCTCTCCTCCAATGAACGCCCGCGGTCCTGGTGCGGGAGGGTCTCTCCTCCAATGAACGCCCGCGGTCCTGGTGTGGGAGGGTCTGTCCTCCAATGAACGCCCGCGGTCCTGGTGTGGGAGGGTTTGTCCTCCAGTGAGCGCCCGCGGTCGTGTGTGGGGAAGGTCCGCTGCTCTCGCCGTCTTTGGTCAAATGGGCGGCGGCGGCTAATGTGCTGGGGAGGAGCGTGGCTGCTGTGAACGGAGCGAGCTCTTTAACCCCACGTCCCCGACTCTGAGTGCGCGCGCACCCGCGCCTCATGGCCGTTCTTCCCCCGGAGGGGCTTCACGCGGCGTGCGGTGCTCCGTTGGCCGGTGGTGCGGTCCCCGCCGCCGATGGCGGGGCGCTGGGGTCCGGGCGCCCGTCCGCGGATGCTGAGCCGAGCGCCGACCCCTCGGGTGCGGATCGCAGACGCCACGCGGGGCCGGGGCCCGCTTCCCGGCCTGCCGACCGCCCATCCTGGGCGCCTGGGCCCCGCCGGCCATCGCCTGGCTCCCCTGGCATCCCACCCCCAGGTCCCTTCCTCTCTAACCAGAGCCGCCTGCGGGGGTCAGCGAGTTCCAGGCGGCATGGCTGGGGGGGGGAGGGACAGAGCCAGAAGTCGAGGGGCGTCCAGAAATGGGGTGTCCTCCCCAGGTTCCTTACCCGTGATGCACAGGGCCAGCCGGCCTGCCAGGGCGTGACACTGGCCAACAACCTCGGGGTGACCGGGAAGGCCTCAGAAATAGAAGTCAGCCAGCCCCGCCCAGGGCTGCCCACGGGCCTGCGCCTCGGGGGTCTGGGTTCTCCTGAGGGGAGCAGGCACTGCCCACCGCCATCACCCCAAACCCGCGCTGGAGAGGAACACTGCTTTGTACACCCCCCCCCCCCCCCCCCGACTTGGCATCGGTCCCTGTGCTGTTCCGGGCACCAGCTCCATCCACTAGCATTAATCTCATCAACCCAGTGCCTGTTGGGTAAGTTATGATGGTACCTAATCTTTCAAAAAGAAACAGCAAGAAAAAAAAAAAACTGGCAAAGTCAAGCAATGTTCCTATTTTTCTCCTATAAATGAGAAAAATCTAGACTTACGCCCAGGCTTCTCTGCCCGCCCTAAAACCCACATGCTAAATCACCATGCTCATTACCACCAGCAATGTTTGCTGCATAAGAAACCAATGATGTTGGTTACTCTCTCAGATGCTGCCTCAGTAATTCACGGGGTCCAGACTTAATCATTCTCCCCATCTCTCTCCTTCCTCCTTCCCTGTCCTTTTCAAATTCTCTGTGTCTCCTGGAAAGGTTCCCCCCCCCCCCCCCACACACACACCAATGATAGAGTTGAAGCAAGTCTTTGGTTCTCTGTGTCAAGAGGTGTCCTGTTTCCTGGCAAAGATCCTTTGCTGATTTCCAACTCTCCATATGGAAGCTTCATATTCACAGGAAATTGTAACTGGTTGGCAGGACTCAGAAAGGAGGTGCCAAGTGCTGACAGGGAAGAAGAAACACCATGGTGGCCCAAGCCCAAGAGGACATCAGAGCCCAATGGGCTTAGTCACCTAGGAGCAGAGAGAGTCACCAAGCAGAGCTGCAGGCACAGTCATGTCTAGGAGAAGGAGATGCCCCTTGAGGGACAGAGAGTGGGAGGAGAGAGAGTTTACACCTTCTCTATTGACTCTGTGTGTACGTGTACGTGTGTGTGCACGCTGATACTCCGGCTTGAACTCAGGGACTTGTACTCTTCCTTGGCATTTTTACTTACCACTGGTGCTCCACCACTTGAGCAGCAACCCCAGTTCTGACTTTCTGCTGGTTAATTGGAGATAAGAGTCGTCTGCTCAGATTTGGCTGGCTCTGAACTCTGAACTCAGATCTCGGCCCTGCTGGTCATCCTTGGCCTCACTCGGGTCCTAGTCAAGGTCCTGCCCAGCCGTCTCCCAAGGCAGCTGTTTCTCTCTTCCTGCAGCATTATTTATTGCACATATTCATTATTTTCTGATCCAGATCCTGAATAAAAAAGTCTTTACCACCTTTACCATCAGTAAAAAGCAAGCCACACCTAGGAAAGAACATCCCCAGAGACAGTCCCAGAATTGGCAGCTTTTCACTGCCAGACTGAACAAGGCAGTTAAGGAAGCCTCTGTTCCATGCAGAGGAGTAACAAAGACAGCAATGTCACCAGGACCAGCCCTTCCCATCCCCTCACCCCATCCCCGGCCCCTCCCATCCCTGCCCCCTCTCCTCCCCTCCCCATCCCTTCCCATCCCCTCCTCAACTCTAGAGTGCCAGCCATCCTTGGGCCTTTTTGCTTTGGTTATATTTTTTCAAAGAAGATCCTTCTTTCTTTTTCCCAGGCCAGCCTGGACCATGATCGTCCTATCTCTGCCTCCTGCATAGCCAAGATGACAGGCACACACCTTTGTACCCAGCTTTTCCTATTGAGCTAGAGTCTCACCAGCTTTTTTGCCAAGACCAGCCTTGGTCTAGTGACCTCCCAATCTCCACTATCTGAGTAGCTTCCAGGTGTGAGCATCACACTTTTAAGAGAAGTTATTAAATACCGAAAAGCCAGGCTGGAGGCATGGCTCAAGTAGTATAGTACCAGCTGAGCAAGCAAGCCAAGCAAGCATGAGGCCCTGAGTTCCAATCCCAGCTCTGGCAAACAGCCCCCCCTCCCCCAAGCAATTACTATAAACAAGGTGAATTTGATGAAAGAGCAGTATATGCTGATTGCCAGTACATAGCGAGGCTTTGTTGTGAGAAAAAGAAGCTTTGTAAAAAGAGAGGTGTATAGAGACGCAGGGGGAAGAAGAGGCAGAGGTTGGTGAGCCAAGAATTACCTGGAGTTTACAGAAACTAGGAACACAAGGACCAGGGTGGATCTTCCCCCGGCTTTCAGAGTAGCCAAGGCCCTAACAACACCTTGTGTTTGAACTTCTAGGCCACAGAACTGTAAGAGGACACATTTCTGTTGCTTTCAGCTATTTGATTTCCAGCCGTTCGTAGTGGCAGTCCTAGGAAATGAATATAGTTACTAATAAACCGTGTCATGTTGAAATTGCTATGTTTCCTCCCCAAAACTCAGCCTCTTGGATGACTAGAATTTAGACTTATGACTTTGTGTGAATTACAGAATCATCCTCTTTGTGATCTTAAAACAAGGATAACGCTACTTACCTTTTCAGACAGAAAATTGGATTTAACCAGGGTTAGTGGCTAGTAACTCATAAACATTCCTGGGCACCTCTGTAAGTCTTTGTTGTCTGCTTCTGCATCCTGCCTTGGTCTGAAGAAAAGTTAAGATGGGTTAACAAGTCCTTTCCATAAATTGGCATTCAGCTTTCCAGTAAGTCCTGCAAGCATGGAATTGTGTATGGCTTTCATGTAGGTCAGCTCTCACTAGTTTAACCTGCTAATTCTGGAAAAGATATTAGTGGCCCAAACCAGACTCTCCATGGGCCTGGGATTTTCCTTCACCCGCTTCCAGCTTTGATTAAGCGGCAAATATGATCAAAAAATCCTACTGTGTACAAGGCTGAGAGTCGTAGAGATAAGAAAAGATCTGATTTCCATGCAAACAACTTCAAGTCGGATTGGCAGAAGATTTGGAGAGCTGTCAGCCCACAAATACCACCCGATACCTTGTCTCTTTTCCGTGTATGAGTTTAGGGGGCTGCGGGTGACTGTGGTCAGCTCTATGCAGAGTGCGCACAGGAGCTCTGGTGTGGATAAACGTGCAGTTCCCGCCTCCTCGCAGTGGAGGAGAGTGTTTGCTCTTCATGAGCCTCACGAGCTGCCCGGCTCTGCTGAGCAGGGCGGCTGGGAGCTTGGAGACAGCCGGCTTGGCCTTCTTCGCAGTGGGCACCTGCCGCTGGCACAGGCGGCCACTGAGGTGGATAAGCTGTCAGACGGCACAGGACGAATCCTAAATCTCTTAAGCAGGCCAGATTCCCAGCAGTGTGAACCGCCAGCCTCATCTGCCCTCAACGTGTTTATAAACGCACTGACAAATCCTCCTCTCCCCCAGCGCATGCGTACGGCCGAGCCCAGTTCTTTCAAATGTTGACTTTTTTTTTTTTTTTTTTCTGGACACTTAGAGGCGTGGATGTAGTTGAATCAAACCCACTGTTCTGAATGATTCTTTAAGGGTTTCGTTAAGCTGGCCTAGGTCAGCTTTCAGGATGTATCCATATGATCCATTCAAAAGGAGTTCTTGGTGAGCCTGTCCCAGTATCCTCTGAGTCTCAACAAACAAAATGGAGCTCAGAACATAGATCCACCCTCAAAACCATCGCCTCACAGCTATGGGGCCTTTTATTTATCCTGCTGACATGAGCAGAGGTGAATATAGGGCAAATGCTAAAGGGGAGACAGAGACTCGCTCCAGACACCCAGAAACTGTTAATGAAGCAGGCAGACATGGGACAGACGCTGAGATTCGTTGAGTTGAGCAAGTATTTTCTGAAAGTCTTAGCTTATACCTCCAACGTCTTCCCGTAAGGGAGGAAAGCAGGGAAATCCCCAAAGAAGGATCGCACAGGCAAAAGCCATCTTCCTGCACACATCAGAAAGATTTATCTGGAAAGGCAGAAGAGTGGCGGCTAATTCCAGTGTGTGTGGCAGGGTACTGTAATTTCTTTATCCCTGGGGAGTTATTCCCCGAGCTTTATTTTACGACCATGTTTGGTGTTGTGCTCAGCGTGAAAACCGAAGATGACCCAGGCCTCCAAATCCTGTGACGCTGATTCAGGGTTTCTTGTACCTCAGCAAACCCCCTCCCAGGAAGACCACAGCTGAGACACAGTCCCCCCGAGGGTGCCGGGGGACCCAGGCACCTGCCACCGGTCAGCAGGCTTCCTCCGGGTAAGGTAAGGCTCTGCTCACGAGAAGGCCTTCCCTCAGAGCGAGGGTTGATTGTCAGTGGTGAGAGCATCTGCCCAGAGCATAGCGTCTGAGTGCTTGAATGGTCATCAGTGGCGTCAGTTTTCAGTTCTGGGAGCTGAGCTCATGGTGCTCTACCACTTGAGCCACACCTCTCGCCCTTCTCCCTTCAGGATAATTTCCCCCCTGAGGCTGGCTTTGGATGGCAGCCATCCTGCCTTTGCCTTTAGCATTGCCGAGATTATAGGCGTGAACCACCACACCTGGATTGCAACAGTATTTAGCAGTACTGGGGTTTGAACTCAGCACCTCACCCGAGCTTAAGCAGGGGCTCTCCCACTTGAGCCACACCCCCAGGTGATGAGTTTAATGACGTGCAAGAGGATGCACAAAATAACTTCAATTAGAGGTCGCTTACCTTCTGGAAATGAACATGGAAAAGCCAAACAACACTATCTCTAGTGAGAGCAGTAGATGAAAACAATACAATGCTCCTCCCCCCAAAGGAAAATGTCGTTCTACTCAGATTACAACAGGAAGAAACACATTCAGACCAGGGCTCCTCATGCGTTCACACTTCATACTTGCAGGGACGTGTCAAGGGAGGTGAAGCATCGAGACACCCACCGCAGCAGGGAAGAGTGTCAGGGATGCTTCCTTCCCCTCAGCCTGGAGGAGGAGGGCTTCAGGAAGGGGCAGACGAGGCCAGGAGCCATGAGGAAGCGGGCAGGTGGTGCGATTTTCAAGCCACCAGAACTGTCTAGTGATGGAGTCAGGCTAGGGAAGCAGGTCACGGAGGGAGGAGCTGGGCCGGGAACATAGCGCAACCCTGACCCATCGGATGCACCCCGAAGTTGAGAGGATAATACAGAATCTCCCCACAGCCCAAGCCTGCTTGCCTGTGTTACGTCTCTGGCACCGGCGTTGGCCCGGTGTCATTAACTCACTGAAAACCCGGAGTGGATTCAGATGGCCTTCCTTTGACTAGATGCTTTTTCTTGCCCCAGAATTCCCTCGAGGGTACTGGTGGCGGTTTCATGTCCCCTCCTTCTTTTATAACTCTAAGTTGGTTTTTTCTCTCTCGTGGTGGGACTGGGGATTGAACTCAGGGCTCCCTGCTTGCTAGGCAGGGACTATGCCGCCAGAACCATGCCCTCCCCCATTTTGCTTTGGTGATCTTCGAGCTAGGTGCTCAGGTTTTCTTTGGGTGACCCAGACTGCGATCCTCCCATTTATGCTGTCTGCCATAGACTGGATTACAGGAGCACACCTCCGCCTCAGCCTTTTCTATTGAGCTGAGGCCTCGCAAGCTTTTGGCCCAGGCTGCCTTTGAACCGCCGTCTTCCTATTGCACCCGCCTGAGGTGTGAGCGGCGGTCCCCCAGCAGCTCCGGTGGTTTTGAGGAGCACTGGTCAAATACTTTGTAGGACGTCCTTTGGGTGGGATTCGCCTGTGTTCTTCTTCACTGAGATTATGGGGTTGGGACCGCCAGACCATTGCATTCTATTCTAGGGAGGCGCTCCAAGTCTTCCCCCGCTCCTTGGAAGGAAGTCACCACTGAACCCTCCCCTGGAGGAGGGCGGGCTCGTGTTCCTCTTCGTTCAGGGTGAAAAAAAGCATGTGATTTATTAGACGTTCTTCTGTTTGAGCAGTCCGCTGCGTCTCTAGCAGTTACTTACTTGTTCCATCATGGTATTGCTGTGGCCTCATGAATATTCATGAGGTACTCCATGGCCTCAAGTTTTATGCAGACTGTCCCAGCCTGGGAAACTCTTCCCATTGGCCTCTATGTCCTGGAGACAGGACGTCATCCGCATAGAGTTCCTGTGCCCCCGCTAATTTTGAAGTCCTTCCTTTAATCTGCAGTTCAGTGCTGAGCGAAGTTCCCTTTGCCTTTAATTTTAGAATCTGCCCTCCTAGGCCTGAGGGGCAGCAGCAAACTGGCGTTAGCCAGGGTGGCACTAAAGTTCCTAAGTACATGGACATGTCCAGGCAAGCGACTTGCTCTGCCAGGCATTGTTAGAGTCCCCTAAACCATTCCCTCCGGCAGATTCGGTCACCGAGATGATGTCCGAGGGCGGCCTCTTCCCCGCCTCCTCCACCGGCCGGTCTGCCCTGTTCACAGAAGGAATTGTGTTCTCTCTGTGACCGGTCGCTCTGCGGCCACTTTGATTTGTATGTTATCAGAACCCTGTGTGTGCTTGGTTGGGTTAATACCCACAGGTACCATTTTTTATGCTGCTGTAACTAGTTCTGTGTTTCCAATATAAGAATTCTTTTATACCCTTGGGCGAGACAGAAAGCCTAAAGCAGGGCACGCGGGGGCTCTGAGGAAAGGGAGGAATGTTATGAAAAATGGGCCAGCCGAGTTCCCAAAGCCTCCTTTTCCCTCCTCCTTCCAGAATCAGGAGGCCATTCTCCTGGCTGCTTACTCTGAGGAGGGCGATTTCCTACACTCACCCGTTTCTCCAGAATTCGGGGTGGTGATTTATCTTGCAGGCTTAGTTCTTGGATGAGTCAAGGCTCACCGGGAGACCTTAGGGGAAGGAGGCAAAGAGGAGAATCCCTCACGAGAGGCCAACGCTGGGGTGTAGGCATACTCCACAAGGTGGTGAAGCTCACAGAGAGGCCTGGACACCCCCTGCCCAATCTGAACCAGGTGCCGGGCAGAGAAGGCAGCTGTTGGCTTTCCTGGGATTTGCCGTGGAGGGAGAAGAGAATGGCTCAGGGTATCCACGGCGTGTTCTGTGTGGAGGATCTGGTGGGCAGTCCAAACCTGGAATGCCTCCTGGTGTCACCTCGCTTTCTTCTTTCAGTGTTACTACTGATTGTAGCATTTCCTTACTCTTTCTCCCGCTATAGATAGACCGATTTTTCTCAACCTCTTGAAAGTTAGTTTCAGACACCAAAATTGTTCTGTACTTATCTTTAAAGAATAAGATCGTCTTCCATGTGAGAACAGTGATCGCCTCCAGAAAATAAACTATCGATTCAGCACAATCTAAGCTCTGATTTGTACAATCCATCCAATCAAAGAAGTGCATGGATTGCAGTTCATTGGTTTGTGTCTTCAGTTTTTCTTAATTTAGAGGAGTCGTCTGAATGTTTCTCTGTATGGGAAACTATTTTTAAGGACATGAGCATTAAAAAAAAAAACAAAAAAGAATTTAGATGGTATGCTTTCTGATTGCTTTCCAAGGCTTCAGTTAAGGATTACCACACAGGTTACATTGTGACCTTTGAAGGAACCTTACCGGGGACACAGGACCATCAGCTTTGCCCCCATTGGTGACAGCACATTTGACCTCTTGCCAAAGGTCATGTCCCCCAGATTTCTAATTGATAAAAGAATCTTTCACGTTGATGGAAGAGATGGGGGCTTCCTGTGTCCTAACGGTCTTTGAATCAACAGGTTAAGCATCCATTAATTCTGTCTGCCTAAAAACATTACTACTCTGGCAATAGAACGGTGGGAGTTTTCTCTGTTTGCTTTTACGTTCCTCACTTTGTATCCTCTTCCAATATATCTATTTAGTACCAGGAAGTATGTTTGTGTGTGTGTTACACACGCATGTATGTTTGCACACACACTTAGCTGTTGGCCTCTATCGCCAAACTATTAGTTTTATGAGTTTCATCGGCATAGGTTCATTATTAACATAGACTTGTAGGTTTCCTTTTTATCCGAAATGTGTCCCACTCTCCCCCTATTTTTATGTTCTGTCTCATCAAGGCTAGCCAGTTTTGCTTCATTCTTTCTAGGCAGAAGACTTAGGCCCACCCAGTGTCTCAAAAGAGCCTATGTTCTTTTTATGGGAAATGGTGTTTAGAACTGGCATGTTATGCGAAATGGCAGCTAAGCACTGGTTCCCATACTCATTCTGTGGCAAAAGCCACAACCTTTAAAAACTTAAGGGTTCATACTTTTGTATTTAATTCCAACCAAACACCACAGAATTCCTCCTCCTCTTCTTCTTCCTCTTCCTCCTCCTCCTCTTCTGCATTCTGTTTGTATCCTCCTTTGTTCAACTCTGTCCATCACACTTCAGTACTTTCAGAGTTGCTATACCAATATCACCCCCAACAAGGAATCTTTAGAAGACAAACCGCAAAGAGACTCTCTAGAAAAATATGTTCAAAAGTTACTTGAGCAGGGGCTGGGAAGGTGGCTCAGTGGTAGAGCACTTGTCTTGCATGCATGAGGCCCTGGGTTCGATTCCTCAGCACCACATAAGCAAAAAGAAGAAAGCTGGAAGTGGCGCTGTGGCTCAAGTGGTAGAGCGCTAGCCTTGAGCTGAAGAGCTGAGGGACAGCGCCCAGACCCAGAGTTCAGGCCCCACGACTAGACCAAAAAAAAAAAAAAGTTACTTGAGCAAATCCTAGTTTTCTTTTGTATGGTTTGGGACCTATTTGATATTAAGATAGGATCATTTGCCTTTGTTTGAGTTTAATTTTAGTTTCTCTCCATCCATTTGTTAATTAATTTTGGTCAAACCATGGAAACCAGTGGCTTCGAATCAAAAGCAAAACTATAAAATGAACTCTTGGCTCCTCGGGAGGCAGAGAGGACAAGGATCACAGTTTAAGGCTAGCCTGGGCACAAGGTTTGGGGAGGCCCTATTTAAAAATAACCAGCAAAAGCCCTGGCTGAAGATGTGGCTCAAGCGATAGAGCAAGCCTGACTTCAAACCCCAGTATGGCAAAAAACGGTTTGATTATGCAGAATTGACTAGGCTAAACTCTTAGTTGACATACTCTACAGGTTAACTTGCTAGTTGACCTAAAAAGATGATATGTGTGTGTATATATATTTATTTATTTATTATTATTATTGTTATTATTTTGGTCGGTTGTCGGACCTGAACTCTGGGCCTGGGTGCTGTCCCTCAGCTCTTCAGCTCAAGGCGAGCGCTCTACCACTTGAGCCATAGCGCCACTTCCAGCTTTTTCTGCTTACGTGGTGCTGAGGAATCGAACCCAGGGCCTCACGCATGCAAGGCGAGCGCTCTACCACTGAGCCACCTTCCCAGCCCAAAGATGATACTTTTGGACAGTGATTGCAGATGAGGTTTTTCAGGAGGCAGAGATGTAGAGCCTCACCCTTCCCATCTGTTCAATGGAGGGAGGCCCGCGGCTGAATCCAGTATGGCCTCAGACCCTCCGCCCGTCCACAGGCCCAGCCTCAGACCCGGCAGGGAGGGGGTGGGGTCGCGTGAGTCCCTGCCACTCAGCCAGGGCGGCCTCATCTGTGTCCTCACTCACGCGCCGTGGTGCATCTTTCCCCCTGGTCGGTGATCAAAATGGCATGCCATGAGCTCTGCAGTAAGCGCATCATAGCTGATTGTTCACGAGAATGGCATGATTGAGGGAGATGCAATGCGTGTACACTGTGCTCACCAACAACCCCCCCCCCCCCACCATTGCAAATGCTCAACAATGATTATCGCTAGCGGCCATGGCGGCCTAGTAACTTGTTCTAAAGTCTCAGAGCCACTTGGGGACTGCAGGTCTGGATGAGCTCGGCCCTTCCCTGGCCGTCCATGCAGCACCGCCCCCCCATGATCACAGGGCTTCAAGAGGCAGCACTCAGCAGGGGGCTGCGTGGCTGGGGGGGGGGGGAGCCAGGCACCCGCCGGATCAGAATGGAAAGGGATTCGCCATTTCAGCTGGAAACAGGCAAAAACATCGTTATTCTGATTCAGTGGCTGCTGTGGCTGTGCGACCGCGTTAATAATTCTGCAGCTCGAAACAAGCCCGGGCTGTTAGCATTCAAGGCCACTTAAATTTTAAAGAGTCATTTCATGGAAAGTTTTAATTAGCTCGGGATTGTAACTAACATCCTCTTTAAAACGGTGGGGGGGGCGTTGGGTGAAGTTCGGGGATCAGCGGATGGCCCGAGAGCTACATCTTATTCATTGCTTTGCTGCCGGGGCCAAAACAGAGCATGATTTCCAGGCCTTGGCCCTAGCTCTGGGTAGCATTCACGCCCACAGAGGAGTCAGGCCCGCTTGGCCTCTGGGCAGAAGAGGAATGGTGCCCTGCATGGAGGAAGTGCTGGCCGCACCCTCGCCTCTCCTGTCTCCCCTCTTCTGGGAGCGTGTATGCCCCGACTAGCCCGTGGTACTGCATCCTGAACTATCCCCTCACCCGCCTTCTACGGGCAAGCCTGGCACGGAGCATGGGACCCAGGGCCAACAGGAAACCAGCTTTGGCACATCCTCCTCCTTCCCATTCATCTCAGCCCCCAGGTGCTCATCCACAAAATGGGCCAAGGCACCATTGCAGCCCTGCTAGTGGTGGACGCGGGGCTGCCGGTCATCCAGACACAGGCTCAGGGCAGATGATGACACAGGGCACAGTGATGAGGCGCAGGCAGAAGCCAGGAGCCAGGCATGAGCTGTGTGGGGAGAATTCCTGCTACACCGGGACGTGAGTCTGGAGGGGCCTGGAACCCCAGGCTTCGGCTGGAAGAGCAGAAAGTTTGTCCTTAGCTTCTAGCACCCACCAGTTTATTTACATTGGACAAGTCACTGTGCCTCGTTGCTCCTGTTTCTTTTCTATTCAGCTCTTTTTCACCAGTGAGATTCCTCTGTAAGGCCAGCCCTGGCGGCTGCCACTCACAGCTGGTGCTTGATGCTCACCTCCATCGGTGAGATTCCTCTGTAAGGCCAGCCCTGGCGGCTGCCACTCACGGCTGGTGCTTGATGCTCACCTCCATCGATGCTTCCCATCCCGTCTTGGCTTAGAAGACCCAGTAGAGTGTTCAAGGTGGGGAACAGCTAACTCCAAATGACTAAAACTTACCCTTTTATTCTTTATCCAGCAGCTAATTTAGCGCTGCCATCTTTAGCTAATTCAATCAGTTCTCATTCGCCAATGGATAAATGGTTCTCATCATAGACCTAACCATGCAGCTAATATGGTTTTGAGGTAGATTGATTAACAAAGCCCTAATTGAGACTAAATCGGTGAGATAAATCCAGAGACCCCCCCCCCCCCAGGGCCACCCAGCAGTCCCAAAACGACCAGTGGCAGAAATTGGTCACCAAATGCCCTTCGCAGTGTTTCACCAGATACTTAGTGTATGGCTGCTTGTGCCCTACGTAACCTTGGACTCTACCCTTTGCTGAAGGTGGGTATTAAGTGGACACCCACTCAGTCCCAGCCATTGTTAAGAACATGACTAGTAGGGGATCATAGCTGGAGCCAAGGTATTTAAGGCCAAGAAGAGACATCGCCTCATCTTAGAAAGGAGCAGGAAGCCAAGAGCAGCCAGCTCAAAGGAGAGAGCTGGACCTCACCATGAGGCACGTAGAGGTAGTGCTCAGCTAACGGGCAGGTTAGAGAGCAGGAAGGAAGGAAACTGGGCCAGGGGCGACCAGGGGCCGTTGGAGAGGAGGAGGAGGGGCAGGGGTAGAAGGAGGAGGAGCGACACATGCACGCGTCTTATGATCTGGCTGTGCAAGGGCACATCCACGCATGTGCGGGTGACTTAGCAGGATTTACTGGGACCAAATCCTCAGAAAACTTCATTCTCCACTCAGCCCGTATTCTCTGCATTCTCTAACGGCTGGCTTGCAGCTGTGAGGCTTTCTTACGCTCCTTTCCGAGAGTCGGCAACGGCGCAGACACACAAATATCCATCTTTCTTGATTTTAATTGCCGTCTCAGCACTGAGCTCATGCGGTCTAAATTAGCCGCATTCCCTGAGCTGAGCCCCCCCACACCCCTCCGCTTCTCACACCGCCTGGGTGTCTTTCCCAGGGTGCAGGCGGGCGGTGGACCAGCTAGGAAACATCTCAATGCCGTGTCCACGTCACTGTCCATTTCCATTGGGCTTCTCAGCATTTTCTATCTCTTCTGGAAACCGCGGCCAAGAGAACGCAGGCACACGTGGTGGTGACTTTGGTGTGTCAGCTTCACTGCCCAGGTAGCTGGGCCGCATTGCTCCTGGGGGAGGCCCTGGAAGAGACGAGAAGCAGCATCAGTGAAGTCAGTACCGGAGATGGCCATCACCAAGCGGGCTGGCACCACCCAATCAATCCCGAGCCAAGCAAGAGGCACACAGAGGCAAGTGCGCTCTGCGGGCCTGAGCGGGGCTGTTGCTCCTCTGTCGTCCTTGAACATCCGCTGTTCTGGTTCTCAAGCATCGGATGCACACCAGGTCCAGTCCCGCTGGCTCTCCGTTCTCCTTCCGGTCTTTGGGGGCTAGTGTACTGCAACTCTGCCCATTGCGGGCCTCTGGCTTGTAGACAGACGCTCCTGGGACTCAGCGTCCACGGCCCTGCACCTGGCCCTTTCTCTACGTTCACATCGGTTGTATTGGTTCTCTTTTCTGATGATCCCTGATTAACCCCAGGGCAGGGGACTCTGAAGCCCTCCTCCTGGTGGGTTTGAATAAAAACTGACCACCCTTCTCCACCTACCCTGGCGTAGGGCCTGCAGGACTTTAGATCTCCGTCCATTTTCCTACCTTTAAGATCTGGATGCTCTGCAGTGTTAGTCCCGCGGAAGACCAGGCTCCTGTGTTGACCAGTGGAGCCTGTACTACCTGCCTCATGTTTCGACACCTCCGACTCTGAGCTCTGCCTCTGCCTCCAGCTGCAGAAACCACGGCTGCAGAAGAGCTGTCCTGACCAAAGTCCCCCGGCGGGGACAGGGAGGTGTTCTCCCGCGGTGTGTCTCAAGGCCCACCCGCCTCCTGGATACACCAGCAAGTGTCTTCATGTCTGACTTGGCTTTTGCTCTACTTGGATGGGAATGTTGTTGGTCTGGAATAATTTCCCGGTATGGAGAGCCGGTGCGGAAAGGGGGTAGAGAAGCTCATTCTCCGCCTCTTTGGAGCCTCTTATCGCCTAATACATGGGAGGCGACTTTACTTCTCGAGTCACATCTCAGAAATGCCACCTGTAAAAGAAAGCCGATTGCTTTCCCCACCATCACATGTACGTCTGAGCCAAAGTGCAGGTGCAAACTTCCAAGGAAATCAGTGATCTGCTCTCGTGGCTTTGGCTCCGAAGGCTGGAGCGGCTTCAGAAGATGCTCCTACAGGAACCACTGCCGGACCCCATCACTGACAGTACACATCCGCCATGAAGCCCTCTGGCCACCCATGTGACAGTCCAAACTCAGGATGCGCTGGCTCTTCTAAGGTGCCTGTCACAGGGATGCAAAGGATAGAAAGAGCCGAGACAGAACCTCGTGTCCGTGGGCCCGGCTCGAGATGGCGGCTTCGGATCGTTCACACACGCACCTTAACCCCTTTGTGTGGAGTTCAAAGGCAGCTCCTCAGTGCGTTTCTTTTGCCGGCTGATCTTTGATGTTCCCTCTCACATGCTGAACACCACTCC